>NW_013676738.1:10837-13542 GCF_000517525.1 Limulus polyphemus | reverse complement strand
AATTTCTTTGTTTTTCACCTGTTACTATCCATTTTATTTATTTTTTGTTTTATTCTACTTTACTTTTTTGAAATATATTTATTAACGTATTATGTATGGAAGAAATTAATAAAGATTTGAATTTTGTTAAGTTGAAAGATTATAAAACACTTTTTTAATCGAAAGTTTCTAAAGAATCTTTAACACTATCCGTGACGGCCTATTTTTATTTTCTCAGTGATGGGGGGGGGGGGCTTTCTGGCCCCTCCTTTTTTTAAATATCTAATATTTTTACATGCTGCTAGCGAGAGAACCTGTTGTTAAAATATTTGAATCCCACCACTGGTTAAAACACCCACTCAATGTCTACAGTATTATTATTTGTCTATAAAACATTAAGTTTAAGTACACTGTTCGTACTAAAATGATA
Source organism: Limulus polyphemus (assembly GCF_000517525.1). NCBI lineage: Eukaryota > Metazoa > Arthropoda > Merostomata > Xiphosura > Limulidae > Limulus > Limulus polyphemus. Next base: position 13,133 of record NW_013676738.1, on the reverse strand, counting down.
TACAGGGTCTTCCAAAATTATATTTCCTATTTTAAAATTTAATAATAAGATAACTAAAGAAATACAACCATGTAGTTTTCAATAGCTGGAAAGTCCAATTCAAATAGTTTTTATTGTTACAACATAAAGTGGCAACCGTGCTAGAAAAGGCTCAATGCGATGGATTGGTAGGGGTGAGCCAATTCCATATTCGCCAGACGTAACTCCACTAGGCTTCTTTCTTTGGAGGTATGTTAAGGACATCATGTATGGCACACCTCTAGCAAACAGCACAGAGCTAAAGGCCAGGATAATAAATGACTTGTGAACACGTTGCAGCGAACTGGACTGAAATCGAATATCGATTAGATTTGCTAAGAGCCATTAATGGCGCACACGTAGAAGTCTACTGACATGTCAATAAAAACTGTTTTAATTGGGTTAAAAAATGTTGAAATCTGCATGGCTGTATTTCTTTAGTTATTAAATTTTGAAATAGGAAAGATAATTTTGAACTACCCTGTATATTATAATGACTGGCTGCATATACACAGCGAAGCAAGACTTTGAGTTTTGTTTTGTAAATTTTTATTATAAATGTTTTTTCATTTTCAATATATTTTTTCACTGACCTACCCGTCTTAAAAGATGTAATTAACAACCATTACGCCGTCTGCAATACATTTTTTCCCTGACCTACAAGATGTAATCAACAACCATTACGCCGTCTGCATTCCCTTTCTAATATAGTGACGTTTAATAACAGTGAAATGATTTAAACCTATTGTTACATGATCAGAAGTCACGTGACGCTGGTAACACGTGATGAGTTTCTAGAAGGATCATGAAGGCTCCAGTGTTTGCCAGACGCCCTCTATTTTATATATATATAAGACCGGCAAATAAAGCGGAGAAATTAATAGCAGACAGGGAGATATAGAGACAGATAGATAATCGAGTCAAGTGAGCGGTAGTGACCGTAAGTAAAGTGCGTGAATTATAGCGTGTGTTTAAGTTAAAGTGACTGTGGAAATTCAGTGTATTGCAAAGTTTTATTGAGAAAGAATAAACTAGTTTTATTTAAGAAAGGACTTGTATCTCTGAACTTCTTCGGAAAGAATTTTTACGGGAAATTAACAAACGACCAGAGACGTGACAAATTGGTGTCAGAAGAGGGATGGAAAAGAAAAAAAGAAAGGTAACGAGAAGTGGCAAATCAAACTACGACTTAGCGGATTTGATGGCAGCAATACAAGAACAGCAAAAGAAACAAGAAGAATGAGAAAAAACACAAGATGAGAGACTACAGCAGTGGAAACTGGAACAAGAAAGGAAACAGGAAGAAAGTCTCCAACAGTTGCGGGAAAGTCAGCAGCAACTACAGGAAAGTCAACAACAGTGGCAAGAAGTACAAATGGAAAACATTAGTAAATTTCAAAGTGAATTAAATACATTAAAGGACGATTTATTGTCTTTTACACAAGGAGGATATATTAGCCATGGACCTAATCAGCTCCAGACAACAGGAAGCCCTTCCAGTCCCTGCAGCTAAACCCTAATGCAGACATCTTCAATCCTGTCAGAAGTCACATTCCAGACATGATTGTCAGCAATAGGGGTGATCTAGTATGAAGGAAGCCACAGGAATTCGATGGGAAGGCACCATGGGAAGCATATAGAGCACAATTTGAGCTACTGGCAAAAATGAATGGATGGACAGAGGAGCAGAAAGCAGTATACCTTGCAACGAGCCTGAAGGGACAACCACTGGAAATACTTGGACAGTAGTCAGCAGATGACAGGCACAAATATAGAGCACTGGTAGCTGCTCTAGAACTCAGATATGGAACTCAAAATCAGTACAAGTCTACAGGGCTAGGTTTAGGACGAGAGTCCGTGCTAAAGGGGAGAGCCTGCAAGAACTGGCACAGGACTTGGAAAGTATAGCACACAAGGCCTACCCAACTGCACCACCCGATGTCCTCAAGCTGTTGCTGAGGGATCAGTTTGTAGATGCCTTGGACAGTCCACAACTGAAGATACAAGTGAAGCAAGCACACCCCTCTACTATACAAAATGCAATGGCCAGAGCTCTTCAGTACGAATCCTATGTTAAGTCCAGCACAGAGGTACCAAGGTTGGTACAGTCATTGGGATTCAAGGCCTGAAAAGGGCAGTTTCAGAGAAGTTTGAGGGACTTTGCTGGCACTGTAACAAACCTGGGCACAAGAGAGCTCAATGCTGGAAACTTCAACACATGGAAGATGCCATGACAGGAAAGGCTACTACCCAGAAAGGTTGTTGGAACTGTGAAGAG
>NW_013676738.1:9441-10272 GCF_000517525.1 Limulus polyphemus | reverse complement strand
GAAAGTCCCAACAGCTAGGTGTAAAATGCCAAGCACACATAGTGTCTACGTGACATTAAAGTTGGCCAAAAGTGCAACTTTGTCATAGAATCTGCATCTCAGCAAACCCTTGTGAGTATCAAGGTGCTAGATCACAAATGAGAACCAGGAGCCATATAGAAGCTTTGTGGTGTGACAGGACATTATGCAAGGTTGTGGGGACCAGTGTGGGTAACTATTGAGCTCATGGGCATAAAGGACAGATACAAAGTATACTTGGCTGACCTTGAAGACCCATGCATATTAAGGTTGGATTACTTACTACCGAGGAAGTGTGTAGTTAACTTCGATAAAATGACGATGGGGAACAACAAAGGTCAAATTCCGGTAATTGTTAAAAGAGAGGTTGAACTAACCAGGTGTCATCAAGCTGAAGTCAAAGTGACTGAAGGAGCTGATGATGGTGAAGTGGAACCAGGTATAGATATTAAAGCAGAGCAAGAGAAAGACCAAAATTTGAAGCCAATAATTGATTTTCTAAAGGCAAGTGTTTTGCGCCCTGCTTGGGAAGTGTCTAGCTTAAGCCCTGTGACAAAGAACTATTGGGCACAATGGGACCAGTTGAAGCTTGAAGATGGTATAATTCTCCGGAGATGAGAAACTGCAGATGGGAAAGTGACGACTGGCAAACAGTTATACCAAGAAAATTACGGGAAGTTGGGCTGCGTCAATCCCATGATAATTTAACAGGAGGATATCTCGGAATTAAGAAGACATTCAGTCACCTACGACAAAGATTTTACTGGATAGGTATGAGGCAAGATGTGGAAAAATGGTGCAGAACATGCAGTA
>NW_013676738.1:7332-8441 GCF_000517525.1 Limulus polyphemus | reverse complement strand
ATACTAAGGAAGGGGCAGTGTTACGATAGTAGAAGTCACGTGACGCTGGTAACACGTGATGAGTTTCTAGAAGGATCACGAAGGCTCGAGTGTTTACCAGATGCCCTCTATTTTGTATATGTAAGACCGGCAAATAAAGCGGAGATATAATTGCCGATAGACAGATAATTGAGCCAAGTGAGCGGTAGTGACCGTAAATAAAGTGCATGAATTGTTGTGAATTATCGTGTGTGTTTAAGTTAAAGTGACTGTGGAAATTCTGTGTATTGAGAAACAATAAACTAGTTTTATTTAAGAAAGGACTTGTATCGCTGAAGTTCCTCGGGAAGAATTTTTACCGGAATTTAACAAACCACCATAGATGTAACAATATATATATATATATGTGTGACTAAGCAGTGCAAATCAAGTGAAGTTCAGCCAAAAAATAAAACGTTTGAAAACGTGAAGTTAGCCAGTGTGTGAGGGATTAGCCTTAACGGGCAATATCTTGAAGTCAGTTTCATTATTTAACAGAGATGAGAGGAATAGTTTGTTTTGTCAAAAGGTGTTCTGAACTAATTGAACTCGCCAGTGTGGACTTTGATGAAAAGAAGACAATTATTTAAAGTTCTGGATACAATTGTGGTAACGTCTTTAGTTTGCTACCGTTTTTCTTAAATGTCACATGAACCTTGCCAATGACAACGTAACTAGACTGCTACCAGCTCACAGCTTACTTAGACCCACTTGTGTTACTGATATCCACCCCCCCCCCTAAAAAAGTCCTGGGGGTGTCCAAGCAGTTACAGGTGATATGGTCCATTTTTTTGAAGTGTACAATACTATATACATACTACTATAACTATCTTTCCATTGAAATATGTTAAGTACACCACCCATGTTTTTACAGATGATGTCCTGTAAGTTGAAATAATCTTCAATTTACATACACATTTCAAGGTTAAGTGAACCACCCATGTTTTTAGTTAATATCTTGTAAGTTGAAATAACTTTCAATGTATTAGGTCGTCAAGAAATTAATGTCGCTTTTATTTAGATGAAAAATCTGAACAACTTATATATATCAAAACAAAACATTTAATTAAATGAAATAGTCTCCATTCTTA
>NW_013676738.1:0-6369 GCF_000517525.1 Limulus polyphemus | reverse complement strand
TGTTTTCTTTCTTTTTTTTTTGGGGGGGGGGTTTAATGAAAGTATTCCAAAACGCGAAATTAATTTCTTGATGACTTAATACATACATATTTTAAGGTTGAGTAAATCACCAATGTTTTTACAGTTAATATCTTGTAAGTTGAAATACTCTTTAATGTGCATACGCATTTCAAGGTTGACCCCAGAATGCCATAGTGTTTAGTATACAAGTTTAAGTTGTCCGGGGGGTCACAGTGACACCACACTGGCGTTCTAGGGTTAAGTAAATCAGCTATGTTTTTACATTATACTCCACAACACTTTTTCACAAGTTTATGCTAAAGTTCGGACACTATAAAGTGAAACCGACACTAATTCCAACCTACCTTTACAAAAATCCGTCACCGAACAAACTGAGCTTTATCCTATTAAACAGGTAGCTTCAAACTTTCTTCACTGCTGACACCCTAAACTTGATTTGTGCGTCACCCCTGGCAACTTGTCGTGACGCACAATTTGGAAACCACTATATTACTCGAAATAATTACCGTGGAGATGTCAAACAAAGTTAAACTTAGCCAATCTTGAGTCACCTGTTACATAATTTCCAGTGGACCTCTTTCATCCAGCTCCATTGGTTGATGCTAGTCTATACATTTAGCACTAAAGTTTTATTTGTCACAAACCACCTCTACTTGTTAGCAAGACTAACTTAAGCCTAATGTTCGTTTTGTTAACAGTTTAAACGAATATTTAAAGATGTTTTGAACAAGGAACTTTCAATCACTTTTAGGGAGTGACAGTTTTTGTATTAGAAGAAACATTGTGATTTGATAACAACTATTAAAACAGGAGTGGAAATGTATGCCTTAATCTTACGTTGCAGTGACTCCACTAAATTTGACACTGATTGAGATACATATTAATCACCAACACTGAAAGTGGTATGAAAAAACTGAATTTATGAAAAACTCTAGAGAAATACACGCACGTGCATTGGTTTTACCATTAGCAAGATCTCTCAGAATCATTTATTTTTCCACAAAGACACTGTTAAATGGTCTTTATATAATCAATGGAAAAGTTATTTTTGATAAGATTATAAACACATGTTAATACACCAATACTAATAGGGCCACCATTCTGACTTACAAGGTCCTTTTTACTTCAGATAGTTAGATGTAAAATCTGGACACTTGGGCATTTCTCTGATCTAGACTTTACATAAAAACAACAAAATGAAAATAACAATAATTTTCTACTTGCCCAACATCAGTGAGATTTACAGATTGGTCCATTGATCTCTGGACAGTGTTAAAGGGTTCAGTTAGGATAGTGTGTTTCACATGTCACTTTAACCATCACCATACTGAACTTCTTTAATGTATGATGTGCACGAATCTCTCTTCTGCACACACACAAAAATGTTAACCGATTTCAATGTTAATCAGTATTGACATTAAGAGGAAGCAGTTAGCATTGTAATATTAACCGGAAATTATATTTAGCTGATAGGGGCAGTTAATGCCTCTATTATTAATCAGTAGCAATGTTAATTGGAAGTGATATAAAAAGTAACATTGTTAACTATGTGGGACAGTAACTGGTATCATCGTTAATCAGTTATAATGTTAGCTGGAAGTGATATATAATTAGTAGCATTGTTATCTATGTGGGACAGTAACTGGTATCATCGTTAATCAGTTATAATGTTAACTGGAAGTGATATATAATTAGTAGCATTGTTAACTATGTGGGACAGTCATGGAACAGTAATTGGCATCATTGTTAATCAGTAATAATGTTATCAGACCAAGGACCACTAAACCAGTGCAGCAAGAATCACAGAGGTATTCAGAAACAGAGTACAATCCATTGTAAACACATATTACATGGGCAAGTTCTGTTGAAGTGCGAGTGAGCTATGACACAATGACCTTTATATAACAAGTGTAACATACAAGTCACTAGTAACAATTGGAGAAAAACACCTGTGCAGATTAAAATAAGAACAAAACTACATTAGTGTCTCTGAAGAAATAATACTGTTCCTACATGACATTATTAAAATCAATAAAATAATTATCTCTTTCACAACGTCACAGCAAATATACTCTTTCTATACTTTCCCATCTTCAATATTTTCTAAGCAATTTTTAATATTCCTCTTTTTTTTACTTACTCGAGAATTTTAACACCACATGTTCGTTCCAAAAATACACCTATTTCAGTGGAACTTGGCCAGAAAGGATACAAGACAGGATCAGATTTCAAATCCAAGCTGAATGGCACACATGAACAAAAGGTGTTTCTAAGGGCTGCACTGTGTACTACAGCATTCTGTCTCGACCAAGACTATCATATTTTATAGTACAAACTTACAAGCCAATTAAAAAAAGCTTTTCGATGTAAAGGTTTTGAAAACTTCAAATTCAACACCCACTCCGCTTATTCCAAGAATCTAAATGTTACTAACTGAACAATCTTGTTGTCTACCGTCAGTCGTGACTAGGTTCTACTTTATGTAAAAGAACACAGGCTAAAAATGTTAAATATAAAATTGGTTAGAAAACGTTTGACAGACAAAAAAAAAAAGCATGTAATCACGTGAAATAACAAGTACATCTAAAACACTCTCAAAGATGTCTTAGAATTTGACTGGTATGCCAATTTTGTTTTTTTGCACAAAAGACATTAAAAAAGATTTTGGCAATACATATATATATATATGATACACTACATTTCTTCATATTAGATGTCTGAAAAGGATTTATGGCTATATCATAACAACTTTTAGTTTTCATTTACTATAGTTTCTATTCAACACTGATACTGGTAGCAATTAGGTTCTGCAATATTTCACCACAAGGTATCGAATGTTACACCCCTAACATCAACTCCTTCTTCATCACTGCCCAATCCATTCAAACACAGCATGACTATAGTCTGTTCACATTGTGAACAGACTATAGTCATGCTGTGTTTGAATGGATTGGGCAGTGATGAAGAAGGGGTAACAGAGGTTTCGTACAGATATATCATACAATATGTTTTCTAGTTAACCAAAAAACATAGGTTACAATAGGGTTTTGTTTTAATAGATTATGGTACTGTATGTTTTTACTAACCTCTAAGTTCTGTGTTTAACCCTGTACAGTCCTATCTCATAGATCAGTCGGCATAGTGTGTGCATAACAAGAAAATATTAGTCTTAGAACCACTAGCATGGAAAAATAACCAGTTTTTATTGTGAAATTACTGTTATGTAAGGGAACCCAAAATGTGAACAGACTATAGTCATGCTGTGTTTGAATGGATTGGGCAGTGATGAAGAAGGAATCGGAAATACAAGAAGGACAATAAACTTTTTATTTAAAATGTTAGTTTTTTTTAATTCACACATCGTTTTTATTCAGTACTAGGTTTTCTCTCTCTACCCAGCTGTTTTGGTAACAGAGGTAGAGTACAGATATACCTGTATGGTATGGTATAGTAACAGAGGTAGAGTACAGATATACCTGTACAGTACAGATGCTCTTGTAACAGAGGTAGAGTACAGATATACCTGTACAGTACAGATGCTCTTGTAACAGAGGTAGAGTACAGATATACCTGTACAGTACAGATGCTCTTGTAACAGAGGTTTTGTACAGATATACCTGTATTACCTGTACAGTACAGATGCTCTTGGTCCTCTTTCTGTCTAAACACCACATTCAAGTATTCCCATAGACTAAATCACACCTTACTTTATAATGTTTTGTGGGTTACTAGACTCTTCCTCTATTCAAGCCATAATCAAGAAAAGAGTACAACTTGTACGTATATTACAGTTGGCAACACAAGTCTTCAATCACAGGCACCTCTTCATCTTCTATCTCTGTATCGCCTATCTCCTCGGCTGGGAGGACGTGCTGTTCGCCTCAGAAAATCATCAACTGAACGTTCATACTGTAATATGAAGTAAAATAATTAGCTGTTGTAAGTTATTTCAGAAAAAACAAAAGTGGTTCATGTTACATGCTCAGGAATCTTTCAGAACTTTAAAATAATCAGCTCAAATAAAAAGGAAAACACCAACATTTATCCAGGCTTCTCTATAGAAGACCCCTGTAACCTTTTGGTATTCGATTCAGTGGCTGTAGACTACTAACAAAGATAAATGTTTCAAAGACAAGAAGAATTTTAATTCAATTATTCACAACTAATCCAATCTTTACACACAAAGTTTGTAACAGCATTAAAAAGCTTGACAAAACCAAAGCTAAACGTACACTACTCACAGCTTTTTTATCCACACCTCGACCTCGAGAGGGCATGTAACCTGGAGGATGGAAAGATCGATCATAGAAGGCAGAGGGATCTACAGGGAATGGAGGCTGAAAGACGGAATCAAATAAATATTATAGAATTGGTAAAATGACCAGAATGGAAAGAGAAATATGTGGTCAATGATTTGACCAAACTAGTCTGCATTAGGAAGGCCAGCTGGCTGTAATGTTGGTTAAATATTTCTATATTCTTGGAGCAGTTTTTAACTATTAGTATTCTTATACTTTCTCTCTTTGTGATCATATTTAGCAAAAATAAATTTGAATCACAAATATATTCAGATTATCCACTGGATCCTAAACATGACCAAGAAAAGAAAAACAAACTATGTTATTTGTTCACAATCGTGCATGACTGTCTATGTTATACCATCATCAAAAAATGTTTTAAATGAATTTTACATTTTAACTACATTTGGCAACATTATACTTTTACATTTCATTATTTTCATTGACTTTACACAATTTTATCACTTTGGTGAAAAGTTGAATTAAAATCCCTGTTCACGGATTCATGGGCCTAGTGTGATGCATTTGTTTTTTTCTTTGGCTGTTTAACATTTGTTTCAGTTCAATATAATGACATTCATAAAGGTGAGTTTTGTTATGAATTTAATAGCTGATAAAAGATGTAATTTAAAAAGTATTTGGTGAGGTTGGAGTTAAAACTGTGGAATTTTTGGGGGAAAAAAATGAGGAACTAATTTATAAGAAATTTAATAAAGCTTTTATCTTAAACAGTTTAGAATTAGTTTTAAAATAATTTCTTTCTCTGGACAAAGAAACTTTTTGACAAATTTACAGCAATTGGTAAAAAAAATTGTTCCAATTTGTGCATTGTTTTATTTTGTCTAAGGTAAAATTACTAAGGCTATCTATTGCAGTCCTTAATTATAAAATGTTGACCACTGTGAAGATAAGTAAGTGGCAGTATCCACTGTCAACTTTTGGGCTACTTTTTACAAAATTGACTGTTATAATATAATGGCCCTACAGCTAAAAGTGTGAGCATGTTCTGCACCAGGTTTCAATCCCGTGACCTACAGATTACGAGTCAGTCACCCTAACCAACAGGCCATGCCAGAACCTATCACTTGGGGATTTTTTTAAGTTCAATTATTTAACATGTTATCTAATAATTTTGAAAGGAATTTTATAGTTTAAATAAGAACAATGTCGGAAAAGATTTTTAGTTAACTGTTTTGCAACATGGAAGGATACTCAAGAGATACATTTAATGGAATTTTGAATTTCATAAATAAGGGGACAAATTATTAACTTTGAAAGTGATAAGAATACCTTATACTTTTTAGATGTGCCGGTAGGTGTCTCGCATGAAAAAGCAGTGACTGATGTTTTTTTTTTTCACACATGCACATCAGAATGTAGATTTCTTGTGGTAATCATTCAAAGCATATAAAACTAAACATTGCAATACATCCTGCAAGTAGACTATGCAACTTAGTTTCCAAAGAAGAAATGTGAGTCAGTACATTACTAAAACACTTTATAATTCAGTATCGCTATTTGAAGAAAGTTGTATTACAAGGTTCTGAAATTAGTAAGAATAATATTTATACTAAAATAAATTTGGAAACCAAGAGACGTGTAAAACTAGAGAGAAGGTTGTATCTTTTGTAAGAACTCATTTTCTCCCTCAGAATCTAATTTAATAACTTACTGCTGCTCCGAATGGCATAGGTGGCATAGGAGGTCTCTGAGGGTGAGGATGGTATTCTCGCATGTAGTTTGGAAAACCCTAAAGACCAAAAACAAAGTTCACAGTTACACTCTGTTGAATGTAATTAAGAAAATATTTTTAGAAAAGAACAAACAATTGATTATTTCTTTCTCTTACACGTTTTTTAGAAAACCAAGAGACAAAATATAAAATTCATAGTTTCAGTATCTTGCATTTAAGTTAGAGAAAACTGTGAAATAATATAAACTTAACAGTTTCTATACAGTTTTCTGGAAAAATATAGTTCAGAGTTGCATGTAAGCCATTACAATAACAGCATGACTACAGCAGTGATGTAACACTTCTATATCATGAGAG
>NW_013676737.1:11585-15241 GCF_000517525.1 Limulus polyphemus | reverse complement strand
GTTATCTCTCAATAGATGGAGAAAAATTAAGAAAATATTTGTAAGTTCAGTTATCTCTCAATAGGTGGATAAAAAGTAAGAAAGAAATACTTGGAAGTTCAGTTATCTCTCAATAGATGGAGAAAAAATTAAGAAAAATATTTGGAAGTTCAGTTATCTCTCAATAGGTGGAGAAAAATTAAGAAAGAAATATTTGGAAGTTCAGTTAACTCTCAATACATACATATATTTAACTTGTTTTGAATATATTATTTTAAAACAAGTGGAGTGTGCGCTGTCCATGTATCGCCAACAAGCTACAGATACCTACTGTAGAAGAATAATTAACCCACTCATATACTAAGACTTTGACAATCAGTGTATGAAGTGCTGGATAACTATGGCATGAACCAGTATAGTGTTGACTAACATGAAAAATCTCGTGTGCATGCAGCCACTGTCCTTTCTATGTATGTGCCAAGGGAAGTGCCTTGGCTTACATCAGATATTCTGGGATAAACATCCAGTGGAATCACCTTGTATAAGAAATAGCAATCAATAAATGTGGTTTGCTCAGGCAAATGCATCTAGGGGAAGCAGCTTAGATATGTAGGGTTATGAAAGTTATAAATTATTGTTATGAGTGTGATCATAAGGGTCATCATAACAAGCCATCTGTCCACATCCATGTCATAATGAGCCCTAGTAAGAAACAAGATGTTGTATTGAACATAGTGATAGTGAGTCATAGTATGCTGCCAATATATATGCTAGTGAGAAAAATTAAATAACAATACTTGGCCATTTGAATAAGCCAAGTGCATTCCAACTGAGCAAAAAAATATCCAGGGGAAGCACCTTGGAATACGTCAGATTATGCCAGTTGTGGTCCATCTGGGCAAAAACATTCCAGTGGAAGCACTTTGGGTTACGTTGGACTATGCTCGGTATGGTCCATCTGGGCAAAAACATTCAGTGAAAGTGCCTTACATAAGATATAGATATCAACAAGTCCAGTCTGCCCAGGCAACACCCAGGGAGAAGCACCTTGGATACATAGTATCAGGTCAAGTGTGGCTCAACCAGGCAAAAAACATCCAGAGGAAGCACCTTGCATAAGAAATATATGATCAACAATGCAGTCTGCACGAGCAAAATCATCTGGGGAAGCACCTTGGATACTGAATATTATTGTATAATTCATTGTCCAGTACATATGGGCTAGAAAGTTATATTTTGTTTTCAAAACTCACTCATCAGAGTAATGGTAAAGGATGCAGGAAACATAAATATCATAAACGACAACCACAACAAGGAGGAAAAGGACTTAAGGGAAAGATGGTACAGGCAACACATAGCAATGGATTCAAATGGAGAACTGGACAGGACGTGAAGGAGCACACTAAGATCCAATATGGCAAAACAAAAGGATGTGGAGGATAGACAAGATGAAACAAAAACAGAAAAAGAGGGAAATAACAGGGGATGATAAAGTTGTCCTGAAACGTGAGAATCAGAGAGTATTTGACAAGGCAGCCCTCTAACTAGAAACAGTTAACACAGACAAATCCTGATCAAACAACGAGGCAAATAACTGGGAATTATGAGGTTACAAAAGACGGGACAGGGAGAGCACACCTACAGAAATACCTGTGGATGAAGGGACCAATCCATGGGGAGAACCTGGTTGGATTAAGATAAATGATCAGCCACCAGATACATAAAATTGGGAATATGACATGTCAAGATCGTCATGTAGTGGTCGTGGGCCCAGTATAGAAGATCCAGTGTGTGAAAACAGAAATCTAAATAGCAGGCGTGATTGATCTACTGAGCACAGGAAGAGGCGAGCAGAAGCAGATGTCTATGAAAAGGTGAGTCCAAAGACCCAGCAAGTGAATGTGACAGGCAAAAGAGCATATGACTCGACAAAACACACAGAGCTGATAAAGGAATGAATTGGACGAACCAAAGAAAACGATGTGACACCAAAGCAGTTGGAATATGAAGATAAGCATCTGTAACGACGATTTGGTCATCCAGGGTCCCGGGGAAAAAACCCTGAAGTGAGAGCTACGACTCCATGGGGAAGCAAGGTGGCCCCAGATAAAGTTCAACCAAGAGGGGTCTCCAATCTCCCATCTTTCGGAGGACAACAATTAGATTGGAGTAAAACCACAGATCTTCTGGGACAAAGAACAATACCTAGCCAAGGAGATTACATGGAGGCAAGGTAACAGGTGGAAGGTGCCATATAAATAAATTTCCACTCAGTTGTTATATCGTTTCTCAGAAAAAAATCACTGTGTGAAAGGAAGAAATTGCTGGCCTAACGTAAAACACGAACTCCTCGCTAACTAAAGCCTGTACTTTCCTAGCAAACATCCTCAACCCTAAGAACTGGAGACTCGTGTCAGAACCAATGTCGACTATCGCGGGAATTTCATCATCAGCCATATTAAATCTCGAATTCATATCAACAAATTAGAATTCGGGAAACAGAAATATTTCGAAAACAAGCGATTGGAAACAATGGAAATCAAACACAGGAAGTTGAAACTGATACAAATTTGTGATCAAGCACAATCAATAATGTCAATCGAGAAAGTAGGGATTGTTCTAGAATATTAGAGGGAGCTAGCTACGCCAGTATAGATGGCGCAGTGTGATTGGTCACATGATCAGCACGTTTTGAAATGGCACAGGACTATGGAGTATAAAAACTGGTGCACTGTAATGACATTTTTTTTAGCAATGCCAGACCAGAATACAGATGGCTTTGTTGATGAGTGGTAATACTGTTTCGGAATTATATATGCAAATTAAATATTCAAATAATGTTTTACTTCTCTTCTGGGCTAATGAGTGTCTTATTTTATTTTCACGTATCATCATTTTTTATTTTAATTATAGCCAAGGGCCTTAAAAGATGGAAGTGGCTCAGGCCACTATGTACCTCTGAGAGAGCCTGGTACTAGAAGATATGTTCACAATGACATTTTGGATTGGAAGATTTTATTTCATAACTATAGCCTTTATTTTATTTATTTTTTAAGGTATGTCCTGGATTAAACACTGAAGGTACGTTCCTTTAAAATGCTGGTCCTTCAGCTCTGCATCATTCAATAATTTCATCATATGAATATTCTTCCTCAGAAAAGCTTGACATAATCCTCTGGCCATAAATTATCTGTGGTGGCAATGTACGTCTGAATGGTCAGAAATTCACTGAAAATATGTTGCCTGTGATGCCATATCACTTCATTAATATATGCAAGTCATTCTTATACATAGCAATTAACCTTATTTGGGAAACCAAAATATAAAATAACACTAATATTTAAGTCCCAGAAAAAATATGGAGTAACATCATATATGAAGAAAGTCAACTTATGCTTTGTAGAAAGTATGCATACAGATTGTTTTTAGAATAAAATATACACCTGGAAAAAAGTTAAGTACCCCCAAATATTTTTCAGGATTGCTTATTGAAAATAAGGTTTAATTTTCATGATGTTGAGCAATGTTCATAATTTCAAACATAATTAAAAGGATGTTAGCGTTCAGGTGTGACATTTAAATCGGGCGCGTTTTTTTTCCCCACAATATGCACTATTTTCTCGTGCATCAAATCCGTATTTAAGTCCCGAATTTCTGAATGCAAAATCATTTTAAGT
>NW_013676737.1:4024-10637 GCF_000517525.1 Limulus polyphemus | reverse complement strand
AGACGTTCTAGCGTTTGTTATAGAGCGACTGTTGAAATTAAGTGTATCGGTAAAGTTTCGTCGGAACGAATTTACGGAAAAGTAATTAACAACTGGAGGCGTAACAATATTTAAGTGGATCAATTTTGCTAAAGAACTCTTTTTTTTGAATTATAGTGTGTGTGTGTGTGAAGTACATGCACAAAATAATTAATTCGTGTACACTTAAAATATTACACCTGAAGTGACACCTTAAATTTATTTCTATCTTTCAACGAAACTCACCACATCATATAGCTTAAAATGTACATCAATAGATAAAGTCACGTGCTATTCAAACACCTAAAGTATTTTAGGTTATTAGTGGTGAGTAAAGGACTATACATCAAGATCAAACAAATACATAAATCGTTGCTTTATGATTACACAATTCTCACATGACAGTAGAATTACACAGAGAAAGACAAAGTTTGAAGAAAAAATGTCTATCAGATAAAATATTACAATTCAATCTTTCACGTCATTGGTTGACACACACACTGTTAGAATCACAGGTATGAACTCTTCTTTAATACTCCTTGTCTGTATTTTCACCCACATACTTAAATCATTACTACATATCACAATCTACAAGAGGACACACAAAATCAATTCACCTTTGAATCAATGTACGAGTATATTTCTTTTCACATAATACTTCTGTCAACAACAAAAATTTGTGAAAACATTATCATTGATAAATGTGTAAACTTTTTATCTATTAACAAACACAGCTTAATCAGAAAAAAAAAGAGTACCTGACAAAAAAATCATTCAAAATGCTCAAAGAACAATGAAAGATTTAAAATAAAACAAAGCACTGAAAAAGGCTAATAATGTGCTATTTAAAACTTAAAGAAATTTCAAAAGATACAAATGTTTCTATGTATCATTGACAAAGAAAGGAAATACAAAATGAATAACCATATGTTCACCCTGAGCTATAAAGAAACATACAGAAAGGAAATAGAACAAACTGTAGCATGGTGCATACAATGAAAGCAAGAAAAATCTAACAGACCAAGATAACAGCATCTATAAAAAAAACTGTATGAAAGAAACATCTAAAAAAAAACGAAAGAACAGCTAACAACATCTATAACATTTTTATGAAATAAACACCTATAAGATCATGATAACACCATTTATAACTTGTATGAAAGAAGCATCTAATGCATTAATAATAGTTAACAGAATCTACAACACTTGTATGAAAGCAGTATCTAGTAGCCACAAGAAACAACTAGCAGTGTCAAGTATGCATTAAGTTTCATCAGAAGTTAAGTGAGGACAAACCAAACATCCAGTGTGCTGGTAGTACAAACAACTAGCAAAGTCTACACATATAATGAATAAAGATCATTTTAGAATGTTGTGATTACAGAGCATACAATTACAAACAACTATAACCATTATGAATAATTTATTTTGGTGTAAAGGATAAACAACACAACTTCTTGCTCCATCACACCACCATTGCTGCTTAAAGCTACAGGTGCAAGCCTAATGAAGTGATTAAACAATTAAGAACTTATTCAATGGCCCCTATTCTCCAGTATTTTATGTTTACCTAAGTAACAGACACTAAGCCCCCAAAATGCTTAAAACTGCAAGCAATCATTTCAAAACATACCCATTATGCCTCAAATTAACAATACCTTTCCTAGTCTTGCACCTGTGACTTTAACAATTACAAAAAGCCAGTAGTATGTTAATCTAAATGGAAAGTTCAAAATAGCAAGGTAGAGAGAACCTAATGAATTAGATGTACAATCAACATCAGCACATATTACATATATATATAGTGTAACAGCTAGCAGAATTCAAACATATTTAACCTCAGGAAAGTAATGACTTAAAGTAAGATTAAACTAGGTCATTTGATATCATACACTAGATCCACATATGAAAAAATTGCTACAACAAAAAAACCACCAATACGAGATAAAGAAGTTGAAAATTTATGCAAGATATGAAATCAACCAACATCCATCACAACATACAAGTGATAAGTAGCTGTAAAGCCTATTTACTGAACTTGTACACACAAACTGTCAAATGATGACTAGCATAGCAGAGATGTTAACACCACTGAATGTCCCAAGAACACAGATGGTGCCATTCTTGAAATTTATTTTTCTTTGCCACCTTACACCCAATGTTTGGAAGATAAAAAAGAAATACAACATTAATAAAATCACTGACAATCATGAAATTCTTTATACATTAGAATAAAACTGCTATAAATTCAACTACATTTTGGGAGCCATTTTCACAGTTAGTAAATACACAAAAAGACTTTGGCATTAATGAAAACAAATACATAACTTAAACTAATCTAGTGATAAAAAGACATTTTTCAAACTATTAATGTTCTTCAAACTCTGTCTTTAGGGTAGGTTTAGATGTAAATACAGAAAAATGTGTTGGACAGGTTCCACTAACACAGACTTACAGCATAATCTAGATTGATAATTAAACAAAATCTTTAAATTAACTTCAAAATTTCTAATAAATGTATTCCAAATTCAGCAAAAGATCTGCTTTAAGGATCTGAATCTTAGCAAGTGTGATTACCCAACGATTTGTTATAAAACTTACAAGAAACCAAACTTGAAACTCTATTATCAACACAACTTTGTACTATAATTAGAATATTTTTGTTGTCATATTGGGTTTTCTTAGCATCAGAAGTAGTTATCCATAAAGTTATTAATTTCAAAGAAATATACAACACAATTTGAACTTAAAGAACTAACTTATTAATTAGCATAGTGTATGATAAAATAGATTAACCTACAAGTCATTGTTTCTTGTTGGTTTAATTAAGTATTATTGAATCAGAATATGTAGTATTAAATGGAATGTTCTAGACTTCTATCAGGGTATAAATACGCATCGAAAAATCATTTTCTAGTTCTAGAATGCGTCATTGTGAGTTTGGCAATATAGTGTGTATGGTGTTAATTTTTAAATAGAAGTTATCGCACACTGTATTGTAATAAGAGAGTAAAGAAGAATAATTCGTCTTGTCAATTGTGTTCTAAAGTAATTGAACTAGACTGTATGGACTTTAACAACAACAACAAAAAAAAAAGGACAATTTTTTACATATCTGGATACAACTGTGGTAACCAACAGGGTAATGAGCATTTGATTTGTTTTTCATGTATTATTTCTGAAACAAGTGGACTGTGTTTCTGTTTGTTTATAATTGTAATTTATTGCCAACAAGTCACAGATACCTACTATAAAGAATCAAGTCCGACAAAACCTGAAAAAATAATAAATCTGTTGTTTTCATTTTTATTAACAACCCTAATAAAGTGATTTCCCCTCAAGGCTATAGTTATCTTAACATTCTACTTGAGAGCAGAAAACAAAGCTGTTTCTACTCTCTATATAATTGTCAATTTCATAATGAGGTCATAAATGTAGTTAATATACCCTACATGAATAAACTGCCTTGGATATACCCACAACATTTTCCTATATAATATAATGCTTAAGACTAGGAAAATCAGTAAGAAAAATATAGATAGTAAAAATAATTTTTTTTAATGTCACTGATGATATGACAGCAATTTCTAAGACAAATGATTCATGATAATTGTGTGTTTAAAGTATTCTATTTTATTACTGTGTAACAATCTTAAATAAATGTTATAACAGTGGTAGATGTATAATTGAAATCTTCTTAAATATCTTAAGTTATAAAGTTCATTATAACTGTATCATGTCTTAGAATAATAAATATACAATTTGTGAATTGGAGTGTGGTTTCTTTACTCTTACCATAAAGGTCCTAAAAGTTTGATGACTGGTTCTCACAACTCATTTCTGAATTTCAATATTAATTCAATTTGTCTAGGTTTAATGAAGCAATAAGCTAATCTCAGTCTCACCTATTAAATCACATGAAAAGTTTGGTGCAGCCAATGCAAGACTTTTCTATTACCAGGTTTGCAAGAGAAAATAATTAGAGCTTCAGAGAGTAAAGGTGTTGTTAAATAAGGTTATGTAAGCACAGAACTCACAATTAGGCTGTAAAAGAGGCTGAGGCAAAAACTCTGCATTGAATGCAAATAAAGAAGCTAATGTACAAGCACCCAGTGGTAGGTACAGTTAGTGGTTTAATTAAGTATTATTGCATCAGAATATCTAGATTTATGTCAGATTTATAAATATGCATTGAAAAATCATACAGTGGGGGAAAAGTGAAAGCTGGATGGTTTGTGAAATTTTTGAAGCTGAGAACTATATTTCTTGTTTTTCATATGTATTCTTTATTATTATTATTATATAAGCAACTAAAATGTAAAAATTAGAAACTTATTAGGTTACGTAATGTTAGATTAGGTAACATAAGGAAAAAAAAATCCTTCGTAAGGTATAATTGTGAGCACCTTGTGCATTACACAATTCGATACAGTAATGTTAGCTGCACATTCGCCAAGTGATTTACAACTTGTGTGGTGGGACTGTTAGTTAGACAGGGTTCAAAAGGCAATAATACAATAAAATTAAGTATAAACACATGTATACTGTTACGAGTTATAGCATGGTAACTCTGATAGTTACTTTGTGATTACGAACTCAGTCACATAGCGAGAGGGTTCATTTGCTCCATCCATGTACAACTTTGTCTCTTTCCTGCCTCTTTCCTGCCTCACTTTTACATGACATTTTAAGAAAAAAAAAGTTTCTCTCCTTAGTTCCTTGCCGCCATAAATACTTATTGCATCATTTATTGAACCTTTCCCTTCTGAGAATCTAATAAAATATAGTGGGATGGTTTCTGGCCCTACTGAAAAGAAGTGGGATGGCATCCAATCCCACTTCAAGCACTGAGTATAGGAATTCCTAAGGTTTAATGAATGAGTATCTTGATTTTATAACAAAGTAGGAGAATAAGTAAAAAGTATATATATACAATAGACAAAGCTGCAAGAATGTCTAGATAAAAAGTTGTACAAAAATGAGACATCTTAAAGCTTTGGATTACTGACAAAACAGTAAAATGAATTAGAATATATGATGTTTGAGTATGGAAGTGCATTACACTAATATAATAATAAGTTGGCAAACAATAATTTATAAACACAATAAAGTAATTTACTTTTGGGGGGAACATACTACAAGTTTTGACAGAACACTGATCTGTCTTATTCCCCCCAAAATAAGTCACTTCACTATGGTTAGAAATCATTGTTTGCCAACTCTTTAGTCTGTGCACTCAGCAGACAAATAAACCAAACCATAAGTATGGACATTAATTTCAACATTTAGGGAACACGTTATGCAGATTATACAATCCCACTAATGAGTTAATGACCCAAGACACTAAAATCAAACTACATAAAAGGACTGGTTAGAAACCTGATGAGATTAGATGTAAATGAAACACCCACAAACAGCAGTTATAGTAGATTTAACAGAAGTCCAAGTGTTACTAGATAAATAATTTAAAGGGAGGATGTTCTAGATTTTTTGAAAGAAATGTTTCAACTGTTTACAACCTGGACTGATGGTTGTTTGGAGGTACTTTATACAGACCCTTTACAGCTTTGCTAAAGAATATTTTTCAGTAGAATAATCTTTTAAAACAGAAATTAGAATACTACAAAGGGAAAAGAAATCTAGTTACTAATAAACAAATATTGTAATTTGCAACATAGCTTCTTTACCCTTATTGTAAGGCCTCTACAAAAAGTGGATGACTCATTCCTGAATTTAAATAAACCTTCAATTTGTCTTCATTTAATGAGACAATAGTTTAATCCCCATCCCACCTTTCAAATCATGAGACAACTGCATAGTAGAACTTGAGTTGAGAAAGAAACAATTTCCTTTACCAATTAGTCAGTTGTAAAATATGCCTTTGCTGTATTTATGTAATTTCTGTAATGTAAAATAGAAACCCATATAGACTTTAAAGTTGTGATATTTTGCAATCTATACTTAAATTTAATCAAAAGAAAATGACAGCGCACTATGTGTATCTCGCTAAATGGACTGTTAGTTTAAAAGAAAATAAATTGTTTAAACAGACATATAAAATCCAAAACAAATTTTGGCATGCTTAAATTAATTGAAAATCATGGAATGACACATTAACTAATGTATATAAACACTTGTCAAGCTTGAATCAACAATAATAATGTATGAAAGGAAGAAAGAAGGAAAAGTATACATCAATTTCATTTACACGAGGTGAAAATCAGATCAACAGACAGATTCCCTCCCATGACTTCTATTTCATTACTGAAAATGCCATTTGTTTTGTTAGTGGAACCTAATTCTAAGTTTTGATTATTTGTAAACAGATGAAAAATAGTACAAGTAAACCCTGAATACAAAATGTGACACAATTACCAGATAATAACATTTTCAAGTGAATTCAAATTCGATGATGAGGAACCCACTTTGAGACTAATAATAGTTGGAGACGGCTTGAATGGGTAATGAAGAAAACTTTAATATAAGTTTAACATAACAGCAAATGTACAACTTTTCGACAAGGTTTTGTCATCATCAGGTGATGACAAAACGCTGTCGAAAAGTTGTACATTTGCTGTTATGTTAAACTTATATT
>NW_013676737.1:0-4014 GCF_000517525.1 Limulus polyphemus | reverse complement strand
TAACATAACAGCAAATGTACAACTTTTCGACAGCGTTTTGTCATCGCCTGATGATGACAAAACCTTGTCGAAAAGTTGTACATTTGCTGTTATGTTAAACTTATATTAAAGTTTTTCTTCATTACCCATTCAAGCCATCTGCAACCATTATTATTTTCAAGTGAAGATTAGAATTATTTGTTAAATGAATCTTTTCCAACTTGAAATTGTACAAGACACACTTTTGACATATTTTAATCTTATACAATTCAATCTCGCCTGTAAATAATAAGAATAATATCAGATCTTTGCAATTTATCAAGATTAAACAAATATTTCATTTTCTATAAATGAAACAAAACACACGCACATAAAATTTAAAGTTATATATATGTGCAATTTCAACCGATTCCTGGTTTGCTGAGAGGTAAATGAAATCAATTTATAAAGAAGTTTGTTAATTATTCAAAGTGAAATACTAATACTTTGAAAAATTAACATAAAAATTACATAAAGACTCCTTTATAATGATAAAAATCAAAATAAGCCTTATCAAGTTTGACTGTAGTCTGAAAAAAATTCTATATAGAGAAACTTTCAAATAATACTGTTACATAAAAATATGCAAACAATCTCGTTCAAAATCTTTGTTATAAAAAGTAAACAAACTTACAAAAAAATAAATTTGTTTTATTCACTATTGTTTTTAAAGCATAATATTTAAAAATTGTATTGATAAAAATTAATGATATTCTTGTATAACTACTAATAATCAGACGAATGCTTGTGATAATAGGTTCTACAGTATTATTTAAAAATTAAATCATGACAATTTTTGGCTTTAATTTCTTTACTATGATTTAAAGAATTTTAGGTGAAATGAATATTTTTATATAACAGCATCATAATTGTATGGTCAAATATCACAGTAAGGATTCAGAGATATTTCTGTTGAAAAGATACAAATAATAATTTTTTAAAAAATAAACCATACTTTTTAAAATCAATACATCATTCTTATAATTCTTAAACAACAGAAATTCTTAACAGATAAAAGCTTATTACCTCTTGACTAATAACCAATAATTGATACCGTATTGCCATGAGTGAGAAAGACTTTTTTTTTGTAAGGATGGCTGTGTTCTTAGATACTGAACACAATTTTCCTTGAATTGAAAATAAGAAACCAAACAATTATTTAGTGCTTTGTCACTTTCCTACACAAGTTATTGATTAACACTTGTGAATTGTTATTGCTACAAATTGGTAATTACAATTGTGTTTCAGAATCAACGAGTAAACTCAAGTTGTTTACAGACTCTTTGAAACAAAATAAATGGTAAATTAAATTATCAACAACATAATTATTCCACACATTTATGTAATAAATACATTTTTTTTTTTTTACAATAGTACAGTCAGGATCGTGGGCTCTTGGCCAAACAGAAACACATTCAAAATGCAAATGAAATGACTAAATGAGACTTTTAGATGACAAGCTGTGCAGATTTTCAATTCTTCTAGGCACCTTGTTAGTTACCTAAAACAAAAACATAATTATAAAGAGTAACTCATGCTGCTTATGCACACTTCAAAATCTAAACTGAAAAACGATACAACAGCATTTTAAGTTATCTATTTTATTCATCAGAATAATCTTTAAAACAAAATTGTTTATTTTATATTACCACATAAAAAAAAACTGGTATACATGACTAACTGCTTTCTTAACACTTTTCCTCCGAGTAATCAAATCTTGGGGCAGTTAGAAGACATTTCAACTTTAGCATCTACTATATTTCAAACTATTTCCAAGTATTTTTTTTTCTACCATGATTACGCATATTTCAGTGATAAATCTAAAAAAACAACCTTATTTTATAGCATCACTGCATTCTTTGGTGTTTTATTATAGAGCTGGTAGCTGTGTTTAAAGTGTGCTACTGGCATGCTGAGAGAATAGTTTCAAAGGTGCTCTTGTTTCATTCTAAAGTGATGTCACAAAAGTAATATCTATAACATAAGATGCTTGTATTTATTTATGCTAACTATTATATCCTTATATAACAATTAATTAAGTTATTTCATTCCAGTAGAATTACATAAAAAGCTTTAACTTAATGTTAAAACTGCTCTGCAATGGAAAATGAAGTAGACTACTCTTGAAAATGATTGTTTTTAGCAAATAAACAATTTATGTAATACACAATTTTTTTATAAACTAATAGCATAAAGAACTACATTTATAATTGTAAATGTATAAATTGTAAATTTATAAATGTAGTTCTATTTATAAACTAATAATATAAAGAACTACATTTATAATTCCTATTGTTACTAATATTTTAAGTTACATTTGTTTATCTATTTTATCTACAATGTTATACAACACTGTGCTTCCTCACAGATTAATAGATATTGACCAATCTCAGTTAGCAAGCTTAAAAATATGAACAGAACTTACCTACAGAAGTTATGTTGTAAAAGTAAAATAATAACTGAAATGTAAGTACAGCCAGGGAAAACAATGAAATCCAAATGTAATCACTAGATCTAGTTTGGGTCATTTGTAAATATGTATGTGTTAGTGATAACACAAAAGCACTTGTGCAATTTGAAATCATACAAAGCCAATTTTGGCTTTCAGAAGGCATCACACACACACACACACACACAAAGGTTTCTAGTTTTCTGGAGTTTTACAGCTTTTAATCTACAAATGAAGTTGGTGGAATTTTATTGCTCATCTGCACACACAAAAAGTCTTAAGCAGGTGAAGGAAAATATGTATAGTAGTAAAATATATCTAAAAGATAATTTAGAAACATTACAGATACAACTAAACAGATTTACTAACCAAAGCAGTACATCTTGGATGAAAGGCTCAATTAGAAACAGTATACTTAAGTTCTCTAATAACTGAAAGTACAGAAACAAAGATAATTGGGAATACTAAAAACGTGCAAATTTATTTACTCCTACATGAAATTTCACAAAGCAAACTTAAAAGCAAAAATTTCACATAAATACAAACATAAAACATTTAAATTCTATATAAAATTATTTTTTCAAGACGTAAGTATGTACATGTTGTAAACTATAGTGATGTAAGAATATGCGTTTCCAAGAAAATAATGCATTTTAAGTAACAACTGCTACATGAACATTATTGCTCACATTCTGTCATCCATAATACAATACCCCCAGATCTTGTCTATTACATTTATACACAATAACTACACATTACCTTAGACTGATTATGGCAGTGGCACCATCACCTGAACATAGCTGACAGGAAATAAGCCTGTGCTTCCATTCAGAGTGCCCTCATACCAGTTTCCATCAATACGGGTTACAAGATTGATAATATCTCCTTCTTTGAAGCCAAGTTCTCCTTCATTTGCAGGCTCAAAGTCATAGAGGGCCTGGCAACAGGGCTGCTGACGTACTGGTGTTCTAGCTGGTGAACGAACAGGTGAAGGGAGTGGAGAGGCTGAAGAAACATTCCACAGTTATGTTATTTATAAGTACAGAAGCAGTGCATATATAAATTAAACATATCCATGTTGACAAAAAACTTGTCATAAACAGCAACATTACTATTTTTTTATAGAATGATCTACTAATACTTCATCATTAAATACAGCTCAATAAATGTTAAATTTTACAGGTCAAGTTAGGAAACTTTTTGGTTTATCAGTATAACCATGTCAGAGTTAGGCATCATTAGTACAGCTAAATCTATATTAAGCATCATCAGTAGAACTGTGCTTATGTTAGGTATCATCAGACCAACAATACCTACACTAAGGAAATAAAATTAAAAGTGCAGAGATGCAAATACGACATTAGATAAAGTAGATTGGAACCGTCCACTTATCGTAATTTGTGTTCTTTTGTGTGTGTGTGTGTGTGTGTGTGTGTGTGTGTGTGTGTGTGTGTGTGTATATATATATACTATATAATAAGAAGAAGAGTACTAGTGTACTACGTTAGTTTACGTACGTAGTAAGTTAACGAACTACGTACGGTACG
>NW_013676736.1:16485-17096 GCF_000517525.1 Limulus polyphemus | reverse complement strand
AAATTAGGAACGGCTAGAGCAGATAAGCCCTCGTGTAGCTTTGCGCGAAATTCAAAACAAACAAAAAAAATGTTCTTATCAAGACATGCTCAAATTATCTGCAATCAGATAAGAATATGAAGTATTTCCTTTGACCTAAAACTGTATCTTTTGTTTTATGTTTAGACGATTAACTAATTGTGCAGTTGTAATGTCTATCATAAGTTATTGTGTCATTAAGGTAGATATATAGCCAGTAAAACCGGAAAAGTTTATACTTAAAAGGATATTTATAACAGCAAATAGAGAAAGGATAACTGTTAGGTGAAATAATATCAAAACAGCTATCTGAAGTGCTGCAACCCAGCTTTGTCATTACACGTGTATCTTCCTCACTGTACTGTGCAGTGAAGTAATTATCCACACATAACGAAGAGGTCTGCAAGTATCCTTATTATATTGTTTGCTTTATTTACGCTGGTTTCGTCATTTCGCCCCCCAGTGGCACAGCGGTATGTTCGATACCCGTGGTGGGCAGAGCACAGACAGCCCATTGTGTAGCTTTGTGCATAATTACAAACAAACAATACAAAAGACCCACTTTTCCCCCCAGTGGCACAGCGGTATGTCTG
>NW_013676736.1:7906-15485 GCF_000517525.1 Limulus polyphemus | reverse complement strand
GTCTCCAGCCATTATTAGTGTTACGATATACCAAATCATTGATTTTTGTTACAAGAGTAAGAGCATGCAGCTAATTATTTACTGTTCCAATGAAGATTTAAGCAATTCTTCTCATCCTGAAAAGTTGCTAGATGCAAATAAGATGATCACACTAATTCTGAGCTTGTTCAAAAAAAAAGTGGGAACTTTAAACAATGATAAAGTTCCTGGGCCAAAAGGAGGTTATGGGCTGGATATGTGAACCACCTGATACTATTTTTTCCAAGTTCTTGAATTGTGGACATGTGCCAGAAGATTGGAAACCAGCTAATGTTACTACTCTTTTCAAGGGAGGTGATAAAAATTGTCCCAGTAACTATAGGCGTATTAGTCTTACATCAGTTGTGAGAAAATGTTTTGAAAGGCTGATAAAAGATGTTTTACAAAGTTATTTAATAAAGGTTAACATTTTGTTAGCTAACACAGGCCTGCGATAGTTTTATTGTATTGGCATTTTTACATGTTCTACAGTAATTCCTCGTGTGTTGAATCCGAAAATGATTTCCATTTTTCTCCATCACGTACAGATTT
Source organism: Limulus polyphemus (assembly GCF_000517525.1). Taxonomy (NCBI): domain Eukaryota; kingdom Metazoa; phylum Arthropoda; class Merostomata; order Xiphosura; family Limulidae; genus Limulus; species Limulus polyphemus. The sequence goes on along the minus strand of NW_013676736.1, from coordinate 14,915 downwards.
TTCAAAAAACGTCATATGTACTTTTACACAAGTGAATCGTTTTCATTGAAATTGTTCACATTTTTGTATGCTTAAAATGTTGACAACTACTGGCTATAGATTTCTCTAGACCAATCGCGACGTGAGAGGCTTATCGATCGTTCTAGAACCCACAAGAAACACACATAATAATAATAAAATAAAATATAAAATAATTTGATCTAAGTAAGAGTTTTCTTTTTTCTTCCCGTTGTGTAAAAACTTCTTACGTGATAGGAAAAATGAATATTATTTTCGAAATCTGCGTAGCCAAATTATGGAAAATTCATTATTAAAACCAAAACAACTTTTATGAAGTTTGAATTCTCAGGGTTGAATAATCAGCAAGGCTTCACTAGGAAATAACCCTGTCTTAAGATCTCTAAAACTTGTTTTCTCTTTAAAAAAGAAGAGTTAGATGGGATCTGATTAATGTCTTCAAGATTATTAAGGGAATTGATAGTGTTGATGCACCATCTTTTTTTCATACTTAATGGTGAGAACAGTAGGACTAGGGGACACAAATATAAATTTTGGCAGGGTAGGTTTCATTTTCAGCTAAGACAGTTTTATTATTATAACGGGGTGGTTGGCCTTGGGATGGGATGCCATCAGATGTGTTGGATTAAGTTATCTGATAAATATTTGAATGATAAGAACAGGTTTTAAGTGTTATATTTTAAGGTTTCGTTTAGTGGATGGGATGCCTCAAACGGACTAACAGATCCCTTGTTGTCCTTAAAGTATATGTTTAATTTTATATGTAGATAACAATGACAACGTGGAGCTGGCGAGCCAAATTTGAATCCTTGCGATATCAAGTGCCGCGACAGTTTGATAAACTAAATGTATCAGTGATAAAAAATAAGGAAATGGAAAAAAGGAAAATATAGTTTAAAAATTTATTTATTACTATTATTTTTATACACTTCATATTGTATTAATTATTATTATACTGCAAAGCGAGGTAAGCCCCGGGCAATTGCCCCCCCCCCCTTTGCCTATTGGATAAAACGGCCCTGGCGATGTCACAAAATATATCCCGCACTTCAAGCTGTGGGTGCGTTCTAAGAGTGACAGTCAATCATCCCCCGATGGGACAGCGGTAAGTCTATGTACCTACAACACTAAAATCCGGTGTTCGATTCCACGCGATGGACACAGCAGATAGTCCAATGTGGCTTTGCTCTAAAGCAAACAAACAAAAAAAAAATTGTCTTTCCCCCAGTGGCACAGCGGTGTGTCTGCGGACTTACAACACTAGAAACCGGGTTTCGATACCCGTGGTGGGCAGAGCACAGACAGCCCATCGTGTTGCTTTACGCTTAACTACTAACAAACAAAACAAAACCCACCTTGAAATCCAGGCTGAAATAACTGTTTAATGATGTATTAACGCTTTGCTGAAGTATTAAGTATCTAAGGCCCGAATTATAAGAAATCAACACACACACACACACTGATAAAATTAGTAATTACTGTGGATTTTCATATCTATTTAAGTCTTACATTCATCTTCTCGAGATTTTTCGAGTCAGGTCCTGTAATTAGTAGATTTTTAACGTTGTATAATAACAGAAAGCTAGTTGAAGATGCTTGTTAAAGCAGCGAATATTTTGTGTTAAAATCACATTCAAGTGAAAATCCGTGGTTGCCATTAAAGAAAGACAAAGTGCTATATCCATTTTATTGTCGGTTGTTCATGAAGTTTCACATATAATCGATTTTTGTATTATCATATGTCTTCATCTCAAGCGGAACCTATCTTGATTGATCACCATTATTTCAGGCAATTTGTCTGAATATGTTTGAAAGGACACGGTAGTAACAGAGAGAAGAAATACAATTATCTACCAAAAAATCTTGACCGATCTCGGTGTTTGACAAATTCACCGATAGGTTACAGTTTCTCAGCCATGAACGGATTCCTTATCCTGATGACGTCCATAACTTGAGTAATGGAGGCACATATCTATTTCTGTAAACTTTTTATTTTTTTCCCTTTTGATAAGCACATCAACACACGTGAAAAAGTTTGAACGTAAGGTCCTTTCTTCACAAAACACAATCTTTCAAAACAAAGAACAACCCAAATAGAATACCTGAACGTAAGGTACTTTCTGCTCAAAACACAATATTTGAAGACAAAGAACAACCCCAATATAACATCTAGACGTAAGGTACTTTCTACACAAAACACAATCTTTCAAGACAAAGAAAAAACCCCAATATAACATCTAAACGTAAGGTACTTTCTACACAAAACACAATCTTTCAAAACAAAGAACAACCTAATAGAACACCTGAACCTAGGGTACTTTCTACACAAAACACGATCTTTCAAGATAAAGAACAACCCCAATAGAACAACTGAACCTAAGGTACTTTCTACACAAAACACAATCTTTCAAGACAAAGAACAACCCTAATAGAACGCCTAAACGTAAGGTACTTTCTACACAAAACACAATCTTTCAAGATATAGAACACCTGAACTTCACTTACTTTTTAGATAATAGAACATCTGAACGTAAGGTACTTTCTACACAATAGACACATGAGTGCTTCGTAGTTATATAATTTTTGCCACAAAAGAAATTATATTTTTATACTAGTGAAACCTTTGACTTTTTTCATTAACAGTGTATTCATGAAACATGTCATAACATAGGGTGAATTGTAATACAAAAAAACAAAACAAAAACAAACCACAAACACCTTTTTATGAAACATATAGGTAAATAAAACTTTTTTTCTGGAGGATTTGTCACTCTTTAAACTAAGATATTAATGGAATGTAACTATTTTTAAAGTTAAAACTTTTTTGCTATAAATGAGGTACACGAGGATATAGGCATATCCTTTTGGGCACGAACACAACGTTTTCTACTAGAAACACATTTTATTTTAAAACTTAAAGATGAGTAGACTTGGAAAAGCTAAGGATGGCCTGGTAGTTAGTGTGTCGGGCTGCGGACCGAAAGGTATATGATTCGAAACACATGTGCCCTCCTCTGATGCCGCTGAACACATTCCGCACTTTCATCTGTGGTGAATAATAAAAGTGACTGTCAATCACGTTATTCGGTTCAAGGAGATGGACAAAGTCTTTCTTGCAATGGGTGTTTCTGATTAGTTGTCCTCCCCTCTGGTGAGTATTTCAAAATTAGGGACGGCTATACATAATCGGTAAGCATCTCTAGCCTGGCTGTTTAGCCTACGCATGTATTAGGGGCCGTTCAGACTTAAAATACCAATATTGGACGTGGCTTTGTTTTGTTTGTTGTCAAATACAAAGCTACACAATGGGCTATCTGTTGTCTGCTCACCTCGAGTATCAAAACCTAATTTTTTTGCGTTTAAGCCGTCTGTTTTACCGCTGAGCTCCCAGGGGGAAGTGGAAAAACAACAACAATGAATTAGTGGTGTGGGTGGAAAGTAAATAAATTGATCACCGAATCAATCACAAAAAAAATAAAGAAAATAAAAAATGGATTAAATCAAAATAGATCTAGGCCTATTAGACCAAAATCAAAGTAATCTAACCCATGCTTCATTACAAGCCTGATAATGTCAAGTGTTTTGCAAGACTGGCCACAAGAACAACTGAAAGTCCTTAAAAAGTAACATTTGGTGTGTGTTTCAACATACGTACCATTTAAATAAAAAGTTTAGATGGAAATAAGTTTGTTAAGAATTCTTTTTTTCGTTTGATCGTGCAAAAATAGTTCGTGTCTTTTAAAATTAACAACAACAACAAAGCAAAAACATAACAAATCTTGTGTCGGTGCTAATGAAACGTAGCTATTTTCAAGTTAACCTGTAATTCACAATATCAATACAAATAACGCGGACGTAAAAGTGAGAGGCTCGTAGGTATCAATGTAAGTCCACTTTTAGACGATCCTTTTCTTCAGTACGTCTTAAGGGATTTTCTTTAAGCCTCTTGTCACCTAAGTAAAACCTGTCACCCCAAAAATCAGAAAAATAATACCCATTAACATCTAATGTCAGCTATAAAACTAAAAGCTGTCACCCCAAGAATCAGGAAAAACATTAACACCTAATCTTAGCTATAAAACTTCAAACCTAGAATGGCTTATAAAACTTTCAGAACAGTTTCGAGTTTTTCCTTTGTTTTGTTGTATGGACAACGATTTTGTTTTGAATTTTTTAGCAATTAATTGTTGAAAAATCATGACTTGCACTTTTTCTTAGAATAAAAGAAAAATCATACGAAAACAAATGCTTGAATGTTTGAGGTAACAATTTACACAACATCTACTAGATATTATAACAAATTTAACAAGCACCACAGGAAACTTTGAGTAACGTCTACCAGATACTATAACTAAAGATCACGTTAGTATCGGATTAAAGGGGTGATTTAACAAGCACCACAAGAAATTTTGATCAGGTAATATCAAAAAACACTTATTAACAATATTATTAAATAAAACACTTGAAAGAAGTTACTGTTGAGATTGTTAGCAGTATTATTAAATAAAACACTTCAAATAAGTCAGTATATTGAGGTTGTTAACAGTAGTATTAAGTAAAACTGTCCAAAGACGTCACTGTTCAGATTGTTAAAATATAATTATTAAATAAAACACTTCAGAGAAGTCACTGTTGAGGTTTTCAACAGTATTATTAAGTAAAACAGTCCAAAGAAGCCATATGTTGAGATTGTTAACAGTGTTTTTAAATAAAACAGCCCAAAGAACCACTGTTAAGGTTGTTAACATTATTATTAAATAAAACAGCACAAAGAAGTCACTGTTGAAATTGTTAACAATATTATTAAATAAAACAGTCCAAATAACTCACTATTAAGGTTGTTAATAGTATTATGAAATAAAACAGTCCAAAGAAGTCACTATGTTGAGATTGTTAACAATAGTTTTAAATATAACACTTCAAATAAGTCATTATATGATTATGTTTAGGTAATAAAAATAGAACTGGTCACATATGAAGCTGTTAATATATATAGGAAAACGTAGGCCTGAATAATAATTCTCAATGGTAATTTTATTCTGTGTTAATATATAGGAAAACGTAGGCCTGAATACAGAATAAAATTACCCTTGAGAATTAGAACATAAAGTTAAATGCAGTATGAAAATTGTTGTTAGGTATTGAACGTTGAAGAAAGACATGAAATAAATTTGTTACTAAACAAACAAAAAAAAGTGTAAATTTAGATATTTTGTGAATATTTTATTAGGGGTGGTGGACTATGTAAAGGTGGTCATGCTAAGGAATTTGGATTAAGTAGGGGAAAATATAACTTAATACTCAATTAATTCGGGTAGTAAGTCAGAATTGGTCTTAATATGTAATTTTCAGTCGTTATTAGAAGTGAAACTATAAGGCTGAGAAACAGAGTAATAATGGGCTATTCTAACTTTACTACTTCCCCAGTGGCTCAGCGGTAAGTCTAAGGGCTTATAACGCTAAAAACTGGGTTTCAGTACCCGTGGTGGGCACAGCACAGATAGTCCATTGTGTAGCTTGGTGCTGAACTGCAAACAAACAAATAACTACAGTTGAACGTCACGATATAAATGCTTCATCGATGGCTCAGTGGTAAGCTTGGGAACTTATGGCGTTAGAATTCGGGGTTCGATCCTCGCTGTGGCACAGCACATATTTAGCATTGAGAAGCTTTGTGCTTAAAAAGAAATAAACTAACACAGTAAATTCAAATATTCAACAGATCAAAATTCAGCTACCGCTATAAAATATTCGTTATATAAATACCTATGAACATTATATGTATGTATATACATATATATGTAAAAACATTGTTTGTTAGTTTTTTGGATATTCGCGCTAAACTACCCAAGCACTATTGTCTGACCGAATAGCGGATTTTGACCGTCATTCTTATAAAGCACCCGCGGATCCTACCGTGTAGAGCGTTTTTTTTTTCTTTTAATTTAAGCTATCGGGGCACGAATTATGGACCTGCCCGCTACCACTATATCACCCCCCCGGCACTATAAAAATGAAAGTAAAAAATGATAAAGTTAAAAATAACTTAAGTTTTGTGTGTGTTTTTTTGTAGAATTTTCTCGCGACGCTACCTAACGGCTACCTAAGCAAGCTGTCCTTAATTATGAACCTAGCAAAACGAGAGAGATGGCAACTAACGAACAACAGCACCTACCGCCAACACTTGGAATACTCTCGTCTGACAGAATATTGGGATTTGACAGTCAGTACCATCCGGGAAAACGATCAATGCCCCAAACAAGATTCAGAATTGCTGTATGCCCTGTTTAAAGATATTTCTTGAAAATGAGACAAGCATATTTAATTTTTGACCGACAATCAGAAACAAACAGAAACAAACAAACAAACAAAAAAAACACTGCTAAATTAGGGACGGCTATCGCAGATAGCCCTCGTGTAGCTTTGCGCGAAATTCAAAAAAAAAATTAAAACTTTGCTGGAAGATACCGTCAGGTTTCGAAAACTTTGTTTGAACTTTTATTTCATCTTAGGTTTACAGAAATAAACTGAAATAAAACTTGTGCTCGGATAGACTTATATGTTTAAACGTTTTTAAAACAAAGCTCTCATTTTTTACTTTTTATCTTAGAGATTCGTGATTTTGTGGGAGAGGATTTAAAGAGGCTGATAATCGATCCCAGCTATTTCACTACTTACAAGTCGTATATCTGTTGATACTGTAACTTTTAGGGATCATGTATTACTAGAGACAATGTTCCATACCTAACACCATACTGTCACATGGGTGATTGTGGCCACAAATGATCCGACACCATACTGTCACATGGTTGATTGTGGCCACAAATGATCCGACACCATACTTTCACATGGTTGATTGTGGCCACAAATGATCCGACACCATACTGTAACATGGTTGATTGTGGCCACAAATGATCCGACACCATACTGGCACGTGGTTGATTGTGGCCACAAATGATAAGACACCATACTGTCACATGGTTGATTGTGG
>NW_013676736.1:5444-6906 GCF_000517525.1 Limulus polyphemus | reverse complement strand
TACTGTCACATGGTTGATTGTGGCCACAAATGATCCGACACCATACTGGCACATGGTTGATTGTGGCCACAAATGATCCGACACCATACTGGCACGTGGTTGATTGTGGCCACAAATGATCCGACACCATACTGTCACATGGTTGATTGTGGCCACAAATGATCCGACACCATACTGTCACATGGTTGATTGTGGCCACAAATGATAAGACACCATACTGTCACATGGTTGATTGTGGCCACAAATGATCCGACACCATACTGTCACATGGTTGATTGTGGCCACAAATGATCTGACTTTAATATAATTATTTGCAGTTTGTTTGTTGAACTTCGCGCAAAGCTACTCGAGGAATTTACGCTAGACGTCCCTCATTTTGAAGTGATACCTTAGAGGGAAGGCAACTAACCAACACCACTCACCGCCAACTCTTGGGATATTCTTTACCAACGAAATGTGGGATTGACTGTCATTATTATAACGTCCCCACGGCTGAAAGGGCGAACATGTTCGATGACGGGATTCGAATCCGCGAATCACAGATTGCGAGTCGAGTGCCTTAGCCACAAGGCCATGTCAGGCCTCTAACTGATTGAATAGTGGGATTAGGGTGTCAGGCTTATAGCGCACTCACGGCCCCGAAATGCGGAGGGAGTTATTTTTTATATTTTTTTTTGTGGCAATGGCATTCGAATCACGAATTATTGGAGTTTAAGTTGGGACACGCTAACAATTAGATCACTCACGATCCAAATGTCATAACTGATAAAATAGTCTGTGTGTAAACTTGGAATACTATAAACTGGTAGCCCGAGTTGTTGGGTTCTACTCTTTTATCAGTCCAAGACACTCTGTGTGTAAACTTGGAATACTATAAACTGAGAACCCAACAACTCGGGCTACAGTGTCTTGGACTGATAAAAATTCAAAGTTTACACACAGACTAACTATAAACTGAGAACCCAACAACCCGGGCTACAGTGTCTTAGACTGATAAAGGAGTCTGTGTGTAAACTTGGAATACTATACACTGAGAACCCAACAACTCTGGCTACAGTGTCTTAGACTTATAAAGGAGTCTGTGTGTAAACTTGGAATACTATAAACTGAGAACCCAACAACTCGGGCTACAGTGTCTTGGACTGATAAAATAGTCTGTGTGTAAACTTTGAATACTATAAACTGAGAACCCAACAACCCGGGCTACAGTGTCTTGAACTGATAAAATAGTCTGTGTGTAAACTTGGAATACTATAAACTGAGAACCCAACAAACTCTGGCTACAGTGTCTTAGACTGATAAAGGAGTCTGTGTATAAACTTGGAATACTATACACTGAGAACCCAACAACTCTGGCTACAGTGTCTTAGACTGATAAAAGAGTCTGTGTGTGAACTTGGAATACTATAAACTGAGAACCCAACAACCCTGGCTACAGTGTGTTGGACTGATAAAGGAGTCT
>NW_013676736.1:0-4642 GCF_000517525.1 Limulus polyphemus | reverse complement strand
TTTAATATTTGGTTAAAGAAAAATAACCTTTATTTATTGGTGAGATCAATTTTACTGATTTATGTAACTATTTTAATATTTGGTTAAAGAAAAATAACCTTTATTTATTGGTGAGATCAATTTTACTGATTTATGTGACTATTTTAATATTTGGTTAAAGAAAAATAACCTTTATTTATTGGTGAGATCAATTTTACTAGTAGATCAGAGTTTATTGTGTCTTATTAAGAGATCAAGATGGCGATCTTCTTACTCATATGCAACATAGGGGTAGCTTGTGATCACAAGAGGATTTGATAGCATGTAGTCTCCGGAACAACAAGGCCTCGTTATAGAAGTACAAGACAATGTGACACCCGACAGATTTGTTGAACCCTATGTTCGTAGAATAATATTGTCACGAAATATCCTCTGAAATAAGCAACAAGACTACAGCGCTTGAAATACTATATTTCAATTTTTGCGCAGAGCTTTCTGCGCATAGTCATCCCTAACTTTGAGTTGATAGATTTAAGGAGAGATACCTCGCGGACCTCACTTGCTATTCATTCTTGAGCTATTCTTTTCTAACTAAATAGTGAGATTTGACCGATACTGTTGTAGCAAACCCGCGTCTCCAAAGCGACGCTTGCGTTTATGTGGCAGCATGCAAGGAGCCTTCAGATTAACAGTTCGAGAACGTTAACCAACAGGCCACGCTCAACTCAGGTTTGAAATAGTATAGAAATACTCCACCATACGATGAAGACTTTATTTACCGAATGTGACACTCGTACACTCCTGGACTTCGCGTCGGTATATTTCTCTAACTACAAATAAGGAACTTGCTTCTCGTTATATTGTTTTCAACCTGTTCTAATATATCTATATTTATGTATCAGTCTGTACGTTTAATCAAGTTGTTTTTCATTACTTCTATTAGCTGGGGGACATGCCCTTCTCGGGATGTTTTTTTTTTAATTTTCACTGGCATGATGAATTTTTATGGTACCTAAGACGTTTCCATTTTTTAAATACGTTATATCTGTACAAACTTTCCCCAATTTTGACTTGATAGAAAGCAGTCAATGAGAGCACCCACCGCCAACTTTTCGGCATAAAAAGTATGATGCAGTAATTAGGGGATGCAAACATACCACTACCTGCCTGCTTACGTGTGTTTTAAATCACTTGAGGTATACGTAGGTAGAAGTCAGTGATCCCAAGAGTAAGCCAGGCCGAGTATTTATTTTTTTTTACCCAGAATCATACCCCAAGTTGAACAAAATACGCGGCCTGGCTAACTAATGAATGAATATTTGCTGTAACATTCTTATCAATGCTATAAGAGTAGCTACCATTTTCACCGCCAACTTTGATTTCATTCCTTTAAGTTGCACACTGCCGCACCTTTTTCACACCTAAGGTGTTTTTGATTAGATCATGAATTGTTTGACTGTCTCGGTGTGGACTAGATTAAGTTAGTGAACTATATTTCAAAAGCAGGCTTAAACTGTTTGAACCAGTTTATAAAAATCGTGCGTTACGCGCGCACGTGCTGCTACGAAGAGACGTTGTTTTTCTCTCCAGACCTTGAAGAACCGATATCTCATGTTTTTAATCAACATCCCGAGTTTAATTTTTCTGATTGATGTCTCAAGTTTTAGTCAACATCCTGAGGTTTAAATTTTCTGACTAATGTCTGAAGTTGTAATCAGCATCCTGAAGTTTAATTTTTCTGATTGATGTCTCAAGTTTTAGTCAACATCTTGAGGTCCAAATATTTCTGACTAACGTCTCAAGTTTTTGTTCAAGCCCCCGAGCTTTGAATTTTCTGACTATTATCTCATGTTTTTGATCAACATCTTGAGGTTTAAATTTTTCTAATTTGTGTCTCAAATTTGAATCAATATCTTGAGATTTAATTATTCTGTCTGGTGTTTCAAGTTTTGATCAAAATTATGTGGTTTAATTTTTGTGATTACTGTTTCAAGTTTTGATCAACACCGTGAGATTTAATTTTTCTCTCTGGTGTTTCAAGTTTTGATCAAAATCATGTGGTTTAATTTTTGTGATTACTGTTTCAAATTTTGATCAACACCGTGAGATTTAATTTTTCTGACTGGTGTCTCAAATGTTAATCAACGTAATGAGGCTTATTTTCGATGACATTGTTGTATCTGAAATATTTTACTTTCACAACTTTTAAAAGTATCGTCTCAACAATGATAAAATACATCCGAAACTTCTGTTTACTTTGAAGACGTTACTTATGTGACCAGAGTTTATCATTTAAAACGCGACTCTAAGGAACACATAAAAAAAAATTATTCATGAGGGTCGCTTCCTTGATATATTCTAGAAGTGACGAGACAATTTCTAATCCAAGGACGTTTTCAGCCACCGATATGCACGAGGCGATATGTTGTAGCTTATAAAAGATCCAGTAGCAAAAGAAAAAAAAAAAAACTACGTCCGTTGAAAGTAATCACGAATGCTTGCATCTACACATTAATATGTCTTGTGTGTTTCTTTAGTGAACAGTTGTAGCTATTAAGACGAGCGGATACCGTAGGAAATTCGCAAGTTATTTGCTGGAAATATATTCTGTGAAGAAAACTAGACATTTCTGATCTCAAAAGATGATAAGTTCCTGAGGTTTAAATTTTCTGCCTGGTGCAAACCTTAAAAACATTAAATTATTGAAACCATAACCCATTAAACACCGGTTTCAAACTGTTGTTCAAACCATAAAAACATTGAATTTTTGAAATCATAATCCACTAAATACCGGTTTCAGACTGTTGTACAAACCTTAAAACTCTAAATTATTGAAAACATAATTCACTAACTATCGGTTTCAGACTGTTGTACAAACCTTAAAAACATTAAATTATTGAAATCATAACCCATTAAACACCGGTTTCAGACTGTTGTATGAACTATAAAAATAATATTACAATTGTTTATTACATACTAAACAAAGAACCTTTATAAACTGTTCTGATTGATGTCTCAAGTTTTAGCCACCATGGTTTCAGACTGTTGTACAAACCCTACAACACATTAACTCAGTGAAACCATAGCTCACTAAACATCAGTTTCAAACTGTTTTACAAACCATAAAAACATTAAATTTTTGATACCATAATCCACTAACTACCGGTTTCAGACTGTTCTACAAACCTTAAAAACATTAAATTATTGAAAACATAATCCACTAACTATCGGTATCAGATTGTTGTAATTGTAGTACAAGTTGCTACTTTTGTTTCTCACCATATCACAGTTCACATCTTTTTTCAAGGACACATTAATCAATACACTCTCGGAGCGACAAACATGTTTAAAACATTATTTCCACATTCGCTATTTTGTTTTTCAAGAATGCGTACGCATTACTTTCTCATATTGAAAAATCAATATACTTTTATTGTTTGTGTTCAAGTTTAAATATAACATTCAGAATTAGACGTCTGGTGTTCAAACTTGTAACATTAACAGCGAAAGCTTATATTATAAACAGTTCAGTGATGTAACAAAAATTGAATAGACTAAATATAGAAAATGATGAACTACAGTGTGATTTTTAAATCAAATGGTATTATTAAATTAAATTATATGTTTAAAAGGAACCAAATGATCCTGTATTATACTTTTCAAACTAAACCGTAACTGGTTAAGCACCGATTTCAGACAGTCGTACAAATCCTGCAAGATTAAATCAATGAAACCCTAACCCACTAAACATCGGTTTCAGACTGTTGTACAAACCCTAAAAACATTAAATTAGCGAAAACATAAGCCATTAAACACCGGATCAACTTACAATATAGTGAGTTAGTTGCTTTCCATGGTTTGACAGCAAGGTATCAACTTGTTCACCATGGATCAACTTACAATATAGTGAGTTAGTTGCTTTCCATGGTTTGACAGCAAAGTATCAACTTGTTCACCATGGATCAACTTACAATATAGTGAGTTGGCTGCTTTCCATGGTTTGACAGCAAGGTATTGACTTGTTCACTAATGTACACGGTATTTTACACAATTGTACATGTCTTTAAATAGTTTAAAATGAAATAACAAAAATTCGTCTCTTAAATAGATAAGAATCATAATATTTCGCTATTAATAATAAAAATGACAACTTCGCTGCAAAACACGAGTTTTTTTTTCTTTGCTCATATCAACGGTCCGGCATTTTATATGTGAAGTATTCCATTAGAATTAAATATAATAACAATATTTTGAATAATTTAAGAAAATTGAGTGAGATACTAACATCGAAACTGAAAATAACACCACATGTAAACCACGTTTTGGAATGATGTCACATCTTAGATTGTCACGTGAAGGTATTGCAATCTCCAACATTAATTCAGTCTAAACTGCAAACCATCGAATTTATCAGTCCAAGACACTGTAGCCAGAGTTCTTGGGTTCTCAGTTTATAGTATTCCACGTTTATACACAGACTCTTTTATCAGTCCAAGACACTGTAGCCAGAGTTGTTGGGTTCTCAGCTTATAGTATTCCACGTTTATACACAGACTCTTTTATCAGTCCAAGACACTGTAGCCCGAGTTGTTGGGTTCTCAGCTTATAGTATTCCACGTTTATACACAGACTCTTTTATCAGTCCAAGACACTGTAGCCCGAG
>NW_013676735.1:9304-16166 GCF_000517525.1 Limulus polyphemus | reverse complement strand
TATACATGTACAAAACTTTCAACAACTAACCACACACTGCAGACTTATATTTACAAAACAAATGTATTTGTAAATATTTGATGTGATATACATGTACAAAACTTTCAACAACTAACCACACACTGCAGACTTATATTTACAAAACAAATGTATTTGTAAATATTTGATGTGATATACATGTACAAAACATTCAGCAACTAACCACACACTGCAGACTTATATTTACAAAACAAATGTATTTGTAAATATTTGATGTGATATACATGTACAAAACTTTCAACAACTAACCAAACACTGCAAACTTATATTTACAATACAAATGCATATGTTAACAAAATCATCCACTGATCAAGAGCACATTGTAATATTTTCACATTTTGAAACTGTGTATCAAGTTCATCTAAATCAAAGTTACTAAAATCCTTAAATTAACATGACTATATATTTATCAATCAATCAATCGTGTTACCAAAAGTATTTTCAGGTTTATGTAAGTTTTCTTCGTTCACAAGATAGCAAGATTACACTAACAAATAATTAAGCTATAAGTTCTAATTATACACAGAGAGCAATTGATACATGGAACCAAACCTGGTGATAAAACATCCACATTATAAACCTATGCCACCACAAGGTACAGTAAGTGGCACGGGATGTTACTATATGTAAAAATGTTGTATTAAACCACTCAAATGTCAAATTTGATTTAGTTCTTACATAATGTTGTTTATTCCATTAACAAAAACTATCTTTGAACTTCCTGATAGATTACTATGTAAACATGATGTATTCAGTTATTCACTTATCTAAGTTTAAATGTTATATATAAATTTGTGCATAACAAGTAGCATAGTATGCTCAGACATCTTACAAGTGCAATATTATTAAATGTTTTTTAACTATATATATATGTTTTAGTACTACATTTCTGACTAGTATAAAACTTACCAGTGAAGCTCACCATGTAGTACTAAACTCACCAACCAAGTTCACCATGTAGTACTAGCTACATGAAATTATATTCTAATACTAGATTTCTGACTAGTGTAAACTCACCAACCAAGTTCACCATGTAGTACTAGCTACATGAAATTATATTCTAATACTAGATTTCTGACTAGTGTAAACTCACCAACCAAGTTCACCATGTAGTATTATTCTTATGTATCTGTATAAAAATATTTCAAAACTTTAAATATTCCATTTTTAAAACTCTGTCTTCCAAAATCAAAATACATGTTTCAATGTTTCCAATTTTCAAATAGTACTTCACACATTTATCTTGCCCATGGTTGAAAGTAAACTTGTATACTTACAGTATCTTAGAAGACTGGTTTGGATGGTATGGAGAACTGATGTTAATGGCAGTAGGTTCTCTGACACTAGATAGACTAGAAAATGTGCTGGTGATGGAACAGGGATTCTGCAGTCCAGTAGAACTCCCTGTGGAAGGTCTTGTACCCTGTTCCGAAGCTAGGTTCAGAGATTCAACAGTTCTTCTAATTCTTTCCTCTTGACACCATCCTATTTTCAACCAACAGAAAAGAACTAACATTCCTTTTGTGTGTCTTTGATATGGTTTATAAAAGGAAGAAAAAAACAACAACTGAAAAATATATCTTTTGTTTTATCTGAAAAGTCTGTGATTAACATCACATTAGTTTTTAAAAGAAAACTTAATCCCTATTGGGAAACAGACAATGATAAATAATAATCAAATATGAGGACGAATCAAAATCAACTGATTTACATCACAGTTATGAAACTGCACTTCAAAAGAAAAACTTATCTTTTTTCTGATAAAAGCTTCTCATGATGACTAAACAATTTCTATATGTATTCTTATATTCAAAGTATGTTTCTAATAATACATCTTCTCACACCACTGCTATTACTCTACTGCTAGGGTTTGCTTCCTTTGTTCATCTAAGCATTGGTCCAAGTTTTTCTTATTTGCTCCAGTCTTTTGTTCCTCATTTAATTGCTTTTGGTGATATATGTCTCGTGACACTCTCCACCTACGTCAATGCACCCTCTATCCTGGTACTGTATATAAGCACTTCATTCAGTTAATATTATCATTTTTTCAAGAGTGACTCAATCCCAGTCTCTAACACAGGCTCTTAGTGGGGAAGAAGGGCCAGAAGAGTGTGAGATAAGTATTATTGGAAATACATTTTCAATTTAAGAAAATGTCAACTTCCAAAACATACCTCTGCTCACACTACAGCTAGAATCCCACATGGATAAGGTGGAGGAGCCGGGTAGGGAATTATACATACAGAATGTGTGTGCCTAGATTGTGGGCATGCCAATAGAAAATTAGCACCCTAGTGGGGAAAATTGCAATACGTCCAGAATAGGTATGCTTTTCACCCAGAACCAAATTCTTGCACTGCTGGTGGAAGTTAACATGATCTATCATCACTATTGACCAGGTTCCAACCAGATAACCAAAGTTTCATGATCCATCATCACTATTGACCAGGTTCCAACCAGATAACCAAAGTTCTAGGAAACTAACAGATCCCAATGAATAAAGAGTCAGCGTCTAGCACCTCTAAAGGAATTAGTGCAAGCAAACTAACACTTCAAGGCCTTCACTGGATATAACAAACAATCGGGATCCAATTGGTCATAGAGATGAGAAATAGCAGTTAGATGAATTGGTGAAAAGGATTTATCCCCTTCCCTGGCTGCCAGTGTCTTAGGTAAGAAGGACTTGTCTGAGTATAGGAGGATGTAGGTAGAATTATAAAGTGCCATGTGCACATGCAGTGCTAACAACTTCAAGCAGCAACATCCGCAGACCAGCAGCAACAAAAAATAAACCTTAAGGGAAAGGTGATACGTGGTACCACCTTATATAATGCAACTGTGGAAGATGCAAACCCTTGTCAAAGAGCCAGATAAAAAAAAAAATCTAGTTGTGGTTGACATGTTTGGACGAAGTAGGTTCAATCTCCTCACAATACACCATTGTCGATTTGTGTGCCATTTCCGTTGAGAACTATGCCAAGACTAAGACTAATACATGACAACCTTAGAAGTTAAACTCCTGCTGTGCAAAGAACCACATAACCTCCATTCATGGAGCTTGAGATTCAGGATGGCTAGGTGTACAATGTCGGATCGTGGCTGCCTCAACAGATATGGCCAAAGTGGAAGTGGAAGAGGTGAGCACACCTGAAAGTACCAAAGAAGCAGAAACCAGGGTTGAACTGTCCAATCCGGTGCTATCAAGAGAACCCAACAAGGGGTTGAACGAATCATAGCTAGTACTCTAGGTAGCATACAAATCAGTGGGAAGGCATAGGGGTGTAATCCCATCAGTCCTGACTGAATCCATCTATTGCCAGTTCCCCGAGGGTGATGTACCAGAGACTAAAGTGGCAGTATTTGAGTGTTCCAATGAGTGGTAAATGCATCGATCATCAGTGTCCTGAACCGAGAGTAAATCCAACGGAAAACCTAACGATGCAGCATCCATTCCGTCGGGAGAATCCAGTTGGGTCGAGAAATTGATTTGCCACCAAATTCATCACCCCCAGAACATGGCAAGCTAGGAGGATGATATGATGGGAGTGAGCCCAATAAAGAAGATCCAAAGTTTGATCCTTAATTAGGAGACTGGGGAATGTAACGAATTTCTGTTCATGATTCATAGGTCACATAGAGACCACTGAAAGTATCTCGTGTGCTCATCCCAAAAAAATAAGGGATTCAAGTGATGCCCACATCCCCAAAAGGGATAGAACCATCTGCACAGTGGGAGAAGGAGAAGTGAGTAAGGGACGATCTACCTGTTCCAATAGTGTGGAGCCAGGTGGGAGTCGGCCAAGCCCAACTGAGGTCCTCTGTTGAAAAAAAACACCCAGATGAACAACATATTGTGGTGGAGTGAGAATAGATTTCTGGCTCTGATAATAAAGCCTGCCTTAGTTGCTTCGGATGTGACATTCTGCCAGCTGATGGGATAGTGCCAGCAGTTGTAAATGGAATGGTGTGTGCACAAGCCATAGAGAATGGAGGTGACGAGAAAAAGCTTGTACGATTCAGCAGAACACATATGGTGCTAATGCTAATCCAAAGGGCAGAGCTGTGAACTGCAGCACCTGACCCTTGTGCCCAAAACACAAATAGTAGAAGGACAACTCTGCTATGGGAATGTGTATATAAGCATTGGTGACATCAAACTTAGTTGTCCACATCCTGTTAAAAAATGCCAATGCAAATTGGGGGATGAGTCCAGGATTGGAGAAAGGTAGCCTCATGTAACTCTCAGAGGGTGGCAGCCAGTTGACAAGTGCCCTCCAACAATGCATCTCTACCACACAAATCCGGACAACATACCAGACTAGGGAAAGTATAGAAGCTGACAATTGAACCAAGGTAAATGATAAAATAAAGCATGTTGATCTGCCAAACATGGCAGACAAAGCATACCTGTCCCTTTTCATACCCAAACAGTAAACCTCCCTGCATGAATCACTATATTAGGGGAGGGTGGGAAACTAAGTATTCACCCTCAGATTTTTCTGCCATCAAGGAAGGCATAGGCTCGAAAGCAACCAGGAAAAGACTCAAACCATCATATACTCAATTTATTAACTGAAGAAAAGCAGCTGCAAGCAGATGATCCTAATTTGGCTTCCTAAGAAGCTGACAGAATAAAGGAAGACACAGGAATAAGAGAATCGAAATTCTCTCCAGAATGTCCAGGATCACCCACAAGTGCAGCCACAAAGCCCCCCTGAAGAAACACCATCAGACCAAATATATGTCTCCATCTCATTTCGACTAAGGTCACGGACAGCCCCCCACGACTGTTGGGCATTGCTAGATATTAGAGGTGGGATAGGAGAGACCTGATTTGCCTCTGTGCCGGAAACAATAACCCAGGTATTCATGCTGTATATCTGCTTGTTAAAATAAATGTTTTTAAACAAAAAACAACTAGATAACACAAAAAACGCTCAAAGTAAATCCAACAGTCATACAACAGAGAAACCCATTAGTGAACATTTTGTCAAAAAAAGTGATATTATCTGAATGAGGTGCTTGAATACAGTACTAGGATAAAGGGCATATTGACACAAGTGGAGAGTGTCACAAGACAGATATTGCCAAAGGCAATTAAGTGGTGAATAAAATACTGAAGCAAGCAAGATAAATCAGACCAATGCTTAGACAGGCAAAGGAATGAAACCCTAATAGCTGTAGTGTGAGCAGAAGTAAATATGATTTGGAAAGAAGGTTTCCTATTATTTATGTTCCAGGGATATGGCAAATACTGGAGATCAGTAATCAAATACAAATACGAATACTTCATATTTTTATGAAAACAAATACAGGAAAAATGCCAGGTATTTGAATACGAATATATAGGAATGTATTCATGAATACTTTATCAGATAATATGCAATAAAGATAAAACAGCAGACAATAACAATTCAATACTTTTATTTTATGAAACAAACTTTTTAGAAACTGAAACAAAAAATTTGAACAAATAACATTTCAATACTTTTCTTTTTCAAAATCCATTAACAAAATTTTAGAACATCAAATATATTTTTAAAGGAGATTTAATGTGTATTATAACTGTCCATTGTTCTTTATGAACATCAGTCTCTCAAATGTCAGTGAAGGTTTTGCCTCCGATGCTAAACAAATGCTCGATGGGGACAGAGGACGCTGGAACACTCAGGTAGCAGTTGGCTAGTAGAAAAGTAGGAAAGTTTTATACATGGATCTTCCAATAATCTAGAGGGTTGCTTTCTTCAGGAATGTAAAGACATAGATGTAGGTGTTGATCTCTGTATTCTCTGAAGATGAGATGGCTGCTTTCTTGGAGGCAGCAAAGAAACTAAAGAGTTTACTTCAAGTAGGTCAGTTGATTGCAATGATTTTCGACGTAAGACATAATGGCTGATGCTTTGGAAATTACTTTCAGCAGTGGTCCAGCTTTTTCCTGCCATCCCTGACCACAAGCTATAGCAGGTGGGAAAAGCAGGGGTCAAGTTCATGAAGAAATTCAGATAAATTGTCTGCTGACTTAGATTCATCCAAAAGTTCATCTTATCTGTAGATGAGCTGTTATCATCTGTAGATAAGCTATCACCATCTCTCACACTAGGTAGCATTTGTGGTTCAAACCCAGGCAAGCAGAAAGCCTTGAACATGATGGATGCATTATCATATGTCACATGTGACAATTTCTCAAGCTTCTTTCAGTGAAGATAGCATGTAACATACAGAAATAGAAAGCTCTCTTTCTTGTAAACAAATTGGGTAATGTCCAAGCGTTTCACCCACACCAGCACTGAGTGGACAGAGATTGTTCATGTGCAAAATGGCACTTAGTGTGCAAACCCTGAGCTGAGTTTCTTTTTGGTTTTAGCATAGATTTTGTTGAACTTTGAAGCTTAGACTTGTACTGTAATTTTAACAATCTATACCGTGTAACAGAACTGAAATTCAAGCATGATTTGCTTCACTTAACTTTCCTTCATGGGTTTTATGATAACTTTAACATTGTTTTAAAAGTTTTAACAGAATATTCACACTGTTAAACTTAAACATTACATGGTTCTACTTTAACTTAAAGCTGGACTACTGGGAGAGAGAGTTCAATAAAGCTCCATTTCCTTCCTCTCTCTCACCATTCCAATACAGCCATAACAAACAAACGTGCCATTTTTTTTAATTGTTTTATCTGTGTTGTTGTATTTAATAATAAAGATTGTTCTTGTGCACTTTCCATGATTCTACTTTTCTTCCTGACAAACTAAGTTAGATATTAGAGAGATAACAGACACACATTATAAGTTGTAAATCACTAGGGGAACGTGCAGCTCAT
>NW_013676735.1:7094-8755 GCF_000517525.1 Limulus polyphemus | reverse complement strand
GAAAAACAAGAAATAAAGTACTTACCCAAACTTCTTTTATCTTGCTCTCGATTGCAGGTGACAGTTAACCCTAATTTTTTATACTATAAATAGCAATGCATTTAATATTTTTTATTTAATTAAATAATGCACCAAAGAATATAGACAAATAACAAAAAGTACACAAATTCACTTACCTCTCAAAATATTCCTGGCTTTCTAACTATGCAACAAGAGTCATTACAAATTCATCTAAGCTAGTCGTTAACTTTCTCCCGGGAATGATTTTGATACTCTGGGTGAAATCGACATTTCTCCATTCAGAACACAATGTAATATAATACGTTATTTGATAGATGAAAACCTTGACTTTCTATTGGTTATAGGTAATATATATAATGAAACGTAAGATAAAACTATCAACGAATTGTGAAAGAGAAGATGTAACAGGTGGACGTGGCAGGAGGGGGTCTGATTTTCTAATCGATAGCTCTGTAACCAAACAAAATTGAAGAATATAGAAACTATAAAAATTGTGGTTTGTTTAGCACTAATGATTTTATAGAAAGTAATTTATGTTTAATTTTGTACTTTTTCGAGGGGAAATAGGGATGATGTCATGCTAAGAGAAAATGTGTCACATGAGTCACACTAGAGGAAATTCAGGATTATTTTTTATATTGCTTTATAAAATTAAGAACTTAAAACTTGTATACTATTAAAATATGGATTATTAGCTAAGATTTTATGCTGTTCTAATTGGTATAACATAAACAAGAAGTAGTTTAATAAAATTTTGAATGTAAGACACTAAAACCTTGTGTCATGTACAGTAAAGGATACCTGAAGTGATAGGGTTAAAAAATATCATACACTTGCCTGGTTCTATCTGCACTCTATTAAAATTGGCTGTTTTCACTGTTGGTTGAGTCATTAACTCCTGAAGTTCAGGATTTGGCAAAGGTCTATCATACAATCTAAAATCAGAATTAAAAAATAATGTATTTATACTCTGTTTTGAAATAAATTTCATAAACACTTTTTTTTTACCAAAAGAAAAAATTAAGAATTCTTTCTAAAACAAATATGTTAAAATATTTGAGATATAACCAATAATTTTAGCTCAGTACCAACATGAAAACCATATAACCCCAAATGAGTACAGCAATTAGAAAAATAATTAATTGAGAAACTATAGTTTAATAAAGAGTGTAAAATAATCTTAAAATTCTATATTTAAAGTATTGAACTAAAAATAAACTATCAAATTTTTACCTTTCCTCTGGCAATGTTGAAGTACCAACACTAACATCAGGTATAAGATGTGTTCTATGTTGAGCATTGAAAATATCAGGTAAGCTAGCAGATGTGGTGTCCTGACGGGTTCTCGTTCTTCCTCCCACGGCTCTACCTGAACCAGTTTCATTGCTTTTTGAACCTGTAGATGTAGATAAGAGATTCTGACGAGAATAGCTCCGAAAGTTATCCCAGAAGTTGTTAGCTCGGGTACCTGGAGCAACCTGTAGATTAGAAAAACCAGCATTTTTACCCAGAATAACCTGTAGATTAGAGAAACCAGCATTTTTACCCAGAACAACCTGTAGATTAGAAAAACCAGCATTTTTACCCAGAACAACCTGTAGGTTAGAAAAACCAGCATTTTTACCCAGAACAACCTGTGG
>NW_013676735.1:1592-6150 GCF_000517525.1 Limulus polyphemus | reverse complement strand
GTAGATTAGAAAACCAGCATTTTTACCCAGAATAACCTGTAGATTAGAAAAACCAGCATTTTTACCCAGAATAACCTGTAGATTAGAAAAACCAGCATTTTTATCCAGAATAACCTGTAGATTAGAAAAACCAGCATTTTTACCCAGAATAACCTGTAGATTAGAAAAACCAGCATTTTTACCCAGAACAACCTGTAGATTAGAAAAACCAGCATTTTTACCCAGAACAACCTGTTGATTAGAAAAACCAGCATTTTTACCCAGAACAACCTGTAGATTAGAAAAACCAGCATTTTTACACAGAATAACCTGTAGATTAGAAAAATCAGCATTTTTACCCAGAATAACCTGTAGATTACAAAAACCAGCATTTTTACCCAGAATAACCTGTGGATTAGAAAAACCAGCATTTTTACCCAGAATAACCCGTAGATTAGAAAAACCAGCATTTTTACCCAGAACAACCTGTAGATTAGAAAAACCAGCATTTTTACACAGAATAACCTGTGGATTAGAAAAACCAGATTGCAGAAAATAAGAAGATAAGATTGCAAGTTATACAAATTATGCTTTGCCTGAGTGATGACAACATTATAATGAGTAATTTATATTAAATTTCATACTTCTTGGAGGGGTGGTAAATAGAGGGTAAATGTCACAATTCTCATAGTAGGGGAAATTTGAGTTGTTGTTTTTTAAATATTGCCTTATAAAATTAAGAACTTTTTTTCTTATATAACATTAAAATTTGAATTATTAGCTACGTCAACTTTATTCATATACCACAATAAGAAAGTATTTTTTTATTAAATTTTGAATGTAACTTACTAAAACTTCATGACAGGTGCAGAAAAAGATTCCTGTACCAAAGTGTTAACAAGAGTATAGTGAAGCAACTTGCATAAACAAAGAATTAGTGTAGTGTTCAAAACAGTTTTTAGCCAAAAAAATGATCTGCATAAGATGATCCCCTTTTTTGCTAAAGCTATTTAAATTATTACACATAAAGCACAAGATCAAGGAATCATTTTAATGGTAACAGCAGTAGATACAAGCCCATCTTTCACATGAACTGAGCTGCAGACTCATTGAACTTCTATGTACCAAAATATCCAGTTTACATGTGACAACTTTTGTTGGTTGGAGTGACATTCCACTAGAATTGTGCTGAAGTGGATTCTGAATATTTATGTTTCAATGAGACATCTTGCATTACAAAAATCAAACAATACTTTAGTTGTACCCATAAATTTACCAACTTCAAAAAATGAAAAGTTGTTAATGCTAGCTTTTATCCAATTATAACAAAACAGGTATGTAGATATGATTCATAATCATGCTCTAAGTGTAGCCCAACACCAAACCTATTTTGAATAATACTCTTCAAATAACACATTACTATAGACTAGTCCTTGTTGTGCACCTGAGAAGGTACTCGTCTTTACATGGAAGGGTCCTTCTTCATTTAGCTCTTTAAAATATACTTAATGTTTTGAGTTCCAAGGTACATCTCTTTAAAAGAACTATTTCCTAATTCCAAGCAACATGTTTCCCACACTTCTGTAGATGTGAAAAGCATTTACATGAATCGACCAGTCAGTGGATAGCATGTCTCATGGAAATTGACCTTTATATGAACTTACAACAATAGTACCAAATTACAAGATACTAAAACATGTAAACTATTCACTGGACTAACTCCATCAAAGTAAGCACAGTTACATCTGAGTAAGTGAATAAAAGCCTATTTTTTAAAATAAAATTAGAATTTGATAATACTACTTCAACTAAGAAAATAAAAATAATAGTACAAGAACCTTGTTATTAAGTGTTTCAGTCTCTGTTCTTTCTCCTTGACTTGCCGTTGAAGTTTGATTAGCATGTTCAAGTCCAAATACAGGAAGCTGAGAACTTGGGTGGTGAATATTCTGTCCTAAAGGCAGAAAACCTGGCGTAGCAGAAGGTACTAATGTTGGGATACTACCAGGAGCAAAGTAGGAACCTCCTTGGGTATTGTGAAGTTGAGGACGGAATGGTAACTCTTCTGAAATACCTCCCTGATTGTTTGCTGGAGAAGCACGAGCATGGGTCCCATCTGGACTCGGAACATACTTTAAAAGTAGGAAAGATAAAGTCAGAGTTAGAAACGTCAAACTATTTCTTTAACAACGCTACCTCTATAAATGATGAATTCACCAAACTTAACTGACGTTCATAAGGCTTAACAACACAAACTAAATCAAGTGAATATGAATTAAATGTAAGAATATAAAATATTTATACTGAAAGAATGGAAATATGATATGTTTGACAACAATTATTAATAAATGTAATGTAACTTATATAGAGGGCTAAGTTATTTGTTCATGATTTATACCATGACAGTTACTGGTAATTACATGTGAACTTACACAGCAACACTAGTATGATGGTCATTTGTGTATTATTACACTTTAGCAGTTTGGACTAGGTCCAACTGTACCACAAATAGTCGAGAAACATACACGAGAGGTGTACATAAAACAGGCTACAACAATTTTTAAACCTTTAAACTGGAAATAACTAGAAAAAGTGTAGTTTACAAAAGTCAACGTTAGTTTGATGTGGTACAATGCCAATAAATTTTCAATAGAATTCTGTTAGATTTTAGTAGCATCAATAACTAATTATATTTGCAAAAACAATCTTAAAATATCTTAAAAAAAGGGACTTAATCATGCAATGAGTTTCATGTTTCTAGAACTTGAAGGTGGCTAGTAAATCTAATTAGGCTTAGAAATGTATTCATTCTAATAAGTAATAAGCATTAATTACAAACAAAAAAATTTATATTATTTGTTTCCTGTAACATATCTCAAACTGTTTTAGCTGAGAAAATCAACTAGAATGTAATACCTGCTGAAGAAAGTGTTGTAAGCTTTGTATTTCCAACTGCTGTAAGTAAAGTGTATGATAGCACTGGGTCAAGTTTAATACAAGTTGCTGTTGTTGTTGAAGCTGCTGGCTGTACTGTTGAAGGTTCTCTGGTAGAAATGACACTCCGAGGCCAGGTCGACCTGAAGAAACAACACAGCTTCAAGCACTTATAACACATTCATATAAAGCAAGCATTCTGTTTTACCTAAGTATAAGTGAAACAAAATTACATCACCATCTTGTTTTGTAATATGTGGCTATACTACCTCAAGTGGAATTATATGCAAATAAAAAATATTAATTAGCATTTTAACACTTTAACCCAACAGCCCTTCCCCCACTCCAACTACAGCTGGACAATTAGTAGAATTTAATAATTGTTGGGCTCATTAATCAATTACTTTCAACCAATTGATTATTGTCAAATGACATTCAAATAGAAACATTAATTTCAATTAGCTGATTATTTTTGTGACATTAATCAATTTAATCATAATTTTGCTTAAACATTAATCAATGTAATAGATGTTCATTGGTAACCGATTAATAAATTTGACCACCCAGCTCTAATCCCCATTGGTCTTTTACAATCTCACAGTGAAAATAAACTTAATACAGACTTAATGTCAAGATTATGTGTGAAAAAAATTCACAAGATCTGATTTAGTGTATTAAAATGTTTTGTTGAGAAAATGGTGTTATGATAATTAATTTTGATGATTAAAGTAGTCAATTTCTTGCTATAAATCGTACCAATACAGCAAGGCTCATCTCACAAACTGACAGTACTGTTGCCCCTGTCGTGTGTCGTAACATTATTATTAAGTTTTAGGTGGAGCTAATTTATATCTAATAGTTACAATTTATTTCCACAAGTAAAAAGTTCTTATATTTGTGTGTTTGTTAGTTGAATAATAAATTTAATAATATATATATTCAATAAAGATTGTGTCATGTCGTGTGAATAGTTAGTTACTGCTAATCCTAAGTATCCTTACCTGATGTCTTGTCACAGAAGACTGTTCCTGTAGCTTTTCAACAGGCATAAGGTAACTCAAAAACATTATCAGATATGAAAAGAAGAAATTATTTTTTTTAATTTGGTTTTCAAACATTGAATATTTAAACGTCTTGTCTTGAGGTCACTTTGTTTCTAGTAACCATACCAACTTCAAGATTTTCAAACTTGTGAAGAATTTTCACCTAACACTACTACATTTCAATAGATCAACTTAAGCCTTCTCTAAATTAAAAACACTCAAAATTATCGAGAATTTCACGAGTGGTACAGCAGATTGTGTTCAACCAATAATTTCACAGATGAGCAAACATAACATAAACATGAAGTTTGCTGAAAATGTTGAAATTTGATTGGAAAAAAGAAACAAGCTTAAGTCACCAAACAACACACTTATAGTGGGATATTTACATTTCACATATCTATAGAAAAAACTAAATAACCATTACATAATGCTCAAATATTAATTCTAGAAAATTTATGAGTAAAGAAAAAATTTTAAATTATAATGAAGGACTTTATGAACCAGAAAGGGTTAAACAGTTACCTGTACCAGTAGATGGGTGTGAGGACATGAATATGTTAGTTAGAGCTTGCTATGAACCAGAAAGTTACCTGTACCAG
>NW_013676735.1:0-1216 GCF_000517525.1 Limulus polyphemus | reverse complement strand
TAGATGGGTGTGAAGACATGAATATGTTAGTTAGAGCTTGCTATGAACCAGAAAGTTACCTATACCAATAGATGGGTGTGAAGACCTGAATATGTTAGTTACAGCTTGCTATGAACCAGAAAGTTACCTGTACCAGTAGATGGGTGAGAGGACATGAATATGTTAGTTAGAGCTTGCTATGAACCAGAAAGGGTTAAACTTTAGTTACCTGTACCAGTAGATGGGTGCGAGGACATGAATATATTAGTTAGAGCTTGCTGGTCTCGTAAGATAGACTGACAGAGGTTATTGGTTTGGTCCAATTGGTTTTGAATATGACGAGAGAAGTGTTGCCATCCGGGTGGTGATGTGGTATTCTGAGAACCAGCAGCTGCTTGTGGCTGACCAATTTCTCTTTCACTTTCTCGAACAACTTCTACAGACTGGTAATTTGAGAAACATTAGTTAATTCAAAATATATGGAGCTTATATCTACCTCTCACATTAAAATACTAATCAAGTCTTGTTATCTTGCTTACAATTTCAACTTTTAAGTTGGAGAACACTGTAAAAAGTTAACATCAGTATGAAATATTACCATATCATGAAATATAGAACAATTGTGTAGTTAGTTTAGTTTAATTGGTGCTGAATGTGTCATGCAACAGAATTGTTGTACAGTTAGTTCAGTTTAATTGGTGCCGAATGTGTCATGAAACAGAACTGTTGTACAGTTAGTTCAGTTTAATTGGTGCTGAATGTGTCATGAAATAGAGGGACTGTTGCACAGTTAGTTCAGTTTAATTGGTGCTGAATGTGTCATGAAACAGAACTGTTGTACAGTTAGTTCAGTTTAATTGGTGCTGAATGTGTCGTGAAACAGAGAAGAACTGTTGTACAGTTAGTTCAGTTTAATTGGTGCTGAATGTGTCATGAAACAGAGAAGAACTGTTGTACAGTTAGTTCAGTTTAATTGGTGCTGAATGTGTCGTGAAATAGAGAAGGACTTGTACAGTTAGTTCAGTCTAATTGGTGCTGAATGTGTCATGGAACAGAGAAGGACTTGTACAGTTAGTTCAGTTTAATTGGTGCTGAATGTGTCATGAAACAGAACTGTTGTACAGTTAGTTCAGTTTAATTGGTGCTGAATGTGTCATGAAACAGAACTGTTGTACAGTTAGTACAGTTTAATTGGTGCTGAATGTGTCATGAAATAGAGGGACTGTTGTACAGTTAG
>NW_013676734.1:13257-15854 GCF_000517525.1 Limulus polyphemus | reverse complement strand
GGTCATTATTACGTGTTAGTTGTAGTAATAACGACCAGTAGTTAGTGATGTTTCTATGTGTTAGTTGTAGTAATAACGACCAGTAGTTAGTAATGTTTCTACGTGTTTGTTGTAGTAATAACGATTAGTAATTAGTCATTTTCTAATATTAGCTGTAGTAATAATGACCAGTAGTTAGTGATGTTTCTACGTGATTGTTGTAGTAATGACGACCAGTAGTTAGCGATGTTTCTACGCGTTAATTGTAGTAATAACGACCAGTAGTTAGTGATGTTTCTACGTGTTAGTTGTAGTAATAATGACCAGTAGTTAGTGATGTTTCTACGTGTTTGTTGTAGTAATAATGACCAGTAGTTAGTAATGTTTCTACGTGTTAGTTGTAGTAATAACGACCAGTAGTTAGCGATGTTTCTACGCGTTAGTTGTAGTAATAACGACCAGTAGTTATTAATGTATCTACGTGTTAGTTGTAGTAATAATGACCAGTAGTTAGTAATGTTTCTACGTGTTTGTTGTAGTAATAATGACCAGTAGTTAGTAATATTTCTACGTGTATGTTGTAGTAATAATGACCAGTAATTAGTCATCTTCTAATATTAGCTGTAGTAATAATGACCAGTAGTTAGTGATGTTTCTACGTGTTTGTTGTTGTAATAATGACCAGTAGTTAGTGATGTTTCAACGTGTTTGTTTTAGTAATAATGACCAGTAAGTAGTCATTTTCTAGTATTAATTGGAGTAATAATGACCAGTAAGTAGTCATTTTCTAGTATTAGTTGTAGTAATAATGACCAGTAAGTAGTCATTTTCTAGTATTAGTTGTAGTAATAATGACCAGTAGTTAGTGATGTTTCTACGTGTTAGTTATAGTAACAACGACCAGTAGTTAGTGATGTTTCTACGTGTTAGTTATAGTAACAACGACCAGTAGTTAGTAATGTTTCAACGTGTTTATTGTAGTAACAACGACCAGTAGTTCGTAATGTTTCTACGTGTTAGTTGCAGTAATAACGATCAGTAGTTAGTGATGTTTCAACGTGTTTGTTGTAGTAATAATGGCCAGTAGTTAGTAATGTTTCTACGTGTTAGTTGTAGTTATAATGGTCAGTAGTTAGTAATGTTTCTACGTGTTAGTTGTAGTAATAATGACCAGTAGTTAGTGATGTTTCAACGTGTTTGTATTAGTAATAATGACCAGTAGGTAGTAATGTTTCTATGCGTTTGTTGTAGTAACAACGACCAGTAGTTAGTAATGTTTCTACGTGTCAGTTGCAGTAATAACGATCAGTAGTTAGTGATGTTTCAACGTGTTTGTTGTAGTAATAATGACCAGTAAGTAGTCATTTTCTAGTATTAGTTGTAGTAATAATGACCAGTAGTTAGTGATGTTTCTACGTGTTAGTTGTAGTAACAATGACCAGTAGTTAGTGATGTTTCTACGTGTATGTTGTAGTGATAATGACCAGTAGTTAGTGATGTTTCTACGCGTTAATTTATTGAATCAAGGGGATAATATATCTCAAACTTTAATAGATAGTGACTTTACAACATTTATTGAATCAAGGGGATAATATATCTCAAACTTTACTGGACGGTGACTTTACAACATATATGGAATCAAAGGGATAATATATCTCCAACTTTACTGGACGGTGACTTTACAACATATATGGAATCAAAGGGATAATATATCTCCAACTTTACTGGACGATGACTTTACAACATATATGGAATCAAGGGGATAATATATCTCAACTTTACTGGATGGTGACTTTACAACATTAACTGAATCAAGGGGATAATATATCTCAAACTTTCCTGGATGGTGACTTTACAACATATATTGAATCATAGGGATAATATATCTCAAATTTTACTGGACGATGACTTTACAACATATATGGAATCAGAGGGATAATATATCTCAAACTTTACTGGACGATGACTTTACAACATATATTGAATCAAGGGGATAATATATCTCAAACTTTCCTGGATGGTGACTTTACAACATATATGGAATCAAGGGGATAATATATCTCAAACTTTACTGGATGGTGACTTTACAACATATATATTGAATCAAGGGGATAATATATCTCCAACTTTACTGGATGATGACTTTACAACATATATGGAATCAAGGGGATAATATATCTCAAACTTTACTGGACGGTGACTTTACAACATATACTGAATGAAACAGATAATATATCTCAAACTTTACTGGACGTTGACTTTACAACATATATGGAATCAAGGGGATAATATATCTCAACTTTACTGGATGGTGACTTTACAACATTTACTGAATCAAGGGGATAATATATCTCAAACTTTACTGGACGGTGACTTTACAACATATATGGAATCAGAGGGATAATATATCTCAAACTTTACTGGACGGTGACTTTACAACATATATTAAATCAAGGGGATAATATATCTCAAACTTTACTGGACGATGACTTTACAACATGTATTAAATCAAGGGGATAATATATCTCAAACTTTACTGGATGGTGACTTTACAACATTTATTGAATCAAGGGGATAATATATCTCAAACTTTACTGGATGGTGACTTTACAACATTT
>NW_013676734.1:5646-12941 GCF_000517525.1 Limulus polyphemus | reverse complement strand
GGATGGTGACTTTACAACATTTATTGAATCAAGGGGATAATATATCTCAAACTCTTTACTGGATGGTGACTTTACAACATTTATTGAATCAAGGGGATAATATATCTCAAACTCTTTACTGGATGGTGACTTTACAACATTTATTGAATCAAGGGGATAATATATCTCAAACTTTACTGGATGGTGACTTTACAACATTTATTGAATCAAGGGGATAATATATCTCAAACTTTACTGGATGGTGACCTTCACAACATTTATTGAATCAAGGGGATAATATATCTCAAACTTTACTGGACAGTGACTTTACAACATATCTGGAATCAGAGGGATAATATATCTCAAACTTTACTGGACGGTGTCTTTACAAGAAAAAATACTAGCAACATTTCTGACACTGTATGGGAAATATTGTAAATGACCCTTATCGTGTGGATTTTAATCCTGTGTAGAAAGATTGGGAGGTCAGAATTATTTAAAACTTCAGAGACAGACATGGTTTTCCTCAGGGTTTTGAAAGATGTCAAAGATCAGATATTTTAACCATCTCTTTCATTTGGGGAAGGTCAATAGAGAGTGGGCATGTGTGTGAGGATTGGATTGTTGCTGATATTACTCCTATCTTTAAAATGGATTATAGGAGTTGCTATGGAAATTATAAGCCAGTTTATCTTACTTCTGTAGTAGGAATAATTCGTGAGTGTCTGATAAAAAAACTTTACAAAATATTTTATTCAAATAAGATGTAAATGAAAGCCAACGTGGATTCACCAAAATGCAACCTTACCTTGCTAATCTGTTGTCCTTTTTTTCGTGTACCATATTTTTCATATGGAAGGGTGTGGTCTTGGTATACTTAGAGTTTGGAAAAGCTTTTGATAAGGTTATCTAAGAAAATATCATCCGTAAAGGTTTGGGGAAGGGGGATGGGAGGAAAGAAAAGACTGTTACTTATGGAGTCCCATCAGATTGGACCTTGGTTACTAGTGGAATGCTTTAGGGATCAGTATTTGAACCTTTACTCTTTGTTATTACATTAATGATATGGACGTGCCCATCTATGGAACATAATTCGTCATTAAGTAAAGTTGGATGATAACATTAAACTCCTAACTATTCCTATCTGTATTAACGATGTAGAAGTGTTAAAGAATGACTTGAATCAGTTGTTAAGTTGGACAAATGGCCTTTGATTGCAGTAAGTGCACGGTACTGTATCTGGGTTATGATAATTTGTTTAATATAGATGGGAACCAGCCCAATAGCGTGTCTGAAAAAAAAGGATCTTGGTAGAGTGTTGGATAAGTCAGTTAAATCATCGAAGCATTGCCGTGTTGCTAGTAGCAAAGCCAATATAATTTTATTGAATTTATAAATACATTCATTACAAGACAAAAGACGTAATTATCTCTCTATAGTCAGACCTCACTTGGAATACCCTACAGTTTGGATCTCATTATCTAAGAAAGAACGTTGACTTGATGGAAGTGGTTCAGAAGAGAGTTACTGGGACAAATACAAGGTTATCTTACAGGAACAGATTACAATCTTTACAGGGCTATATTACAATCTTTACAGGGTTATCTTACAGGAACAGATTACAATCTTTACAGGGTTATCTTACAGGAACAGATTACAATCTTTACAGGGTTATCTTACAGGGATAGATTACAATCTTTACAAGGTTATATTAAAAAAAGGAGATTAAGAGGTAATATTATTGTATGTACTATATTATCTGGAGGGTCGATAAGATTTCTTGTTCCTTTTTGCTAAGCAGGGTTGAATTTCTATCAAAAAGATTCTATAAATATAATTCAGCAAGTCACATGACAGCCACAGTCAATATAAAGTCGCGGTGAAGCGGAATATGTCAACAGTACATTTGTAAATAAGTGTTCGTAGGTAGATGTATTATGTAAAACAATATTGGTGTTATAGTAGGTAAGACAACTTTGATGTTGTGGTATGAAAAACAGCTTTGGTGTTATAGTATGTAAAACAGCTTTGGTGTTGTATTATGTAAAACAGATTTGGTGTTATAGTAGGTAAAACATGATTGGTTTTATAGTATGTAAAAAAACTTTGGTGTTATCGTATATAAAACAACTTTGATGATTGTGTATTTAATCAACTCCGGTGTTATGGTACATAAA
Source organism: Limulus polyphemus (assembly GCF_000517525.1). NCBI lineage: Eukaryota > Metazoa > Arthropoda > Merostomata > Xiphosura > Limulidae > Limulus > Limulus polyphemus. The sequence continues at coordinate 10,785 of NW_013676734.1, read as the reverse complement.
ACAACTTTGATGATTGTGTATTTAATCAACTTTGGTGTTATCGCATATAAAACAACTTTGATGATTGTGTATTTAATCAACTTTGGTGTTATGGTATATAAAACAACTTTGATGATTGTGTATTTAATCAACTTTGGTGTTATGGTATATAAAACAACTTTGATGATTCTGTATTTAATCACCTCTGATGTTATCGTATATAAAACAACTTTGATGATTCTGTATTTCATCAACTTTGGTGTTATGGTATATAAAACAACTTTGATTATTGTGTATTTAATCAAGTCTGGTGTTATCGTATATAAAACAACTTTGATGATTGTGTATCTAATCAAGTCTGGTGTTATCGTATATAAAACAACTTTGATGATTGTGTATTTAATCAACTCTGATGTTATCGTATATATAAAACAACTTTGATGATTGTGTATTTAATCAACTTTGGTGTTATCGCATATAAAACAACTTTGACGTTTGTGTATCTAATCAAGTCTGGTGTTATTGTATATAAAACAACTTTGATGATTGTGTATTTAATCAAGTCTTGTGTTATCGTATATAAAACAACTTTGATGATTGTGTATTTAATCAAGTTTGGTATTATCGTATATAAAACAACTTTGATGATTGTGTATTTCATCAACTTTGGTGTTATGGTATATAAAACAACTTTGATGATTGTGTATTTAACCAACTCTGATGTTATCGTATATAAAACAACTTTGATGATTGTGTATTTAATCAACTTTGGTGTTATGGTAAATAAAACAACTTTGATGATTGTGTATTTAATCAACTTTGATAAATGTGTATTTAATCAAGTTTGGTGTTATCGTGTATAAAACAACTTTGATGATTGTGTACTTAATCAACTTTGGTGTTATCGTATATAAAACAACGTTGGGTATAGATTGTTATAAGAACTACCCCTGACATGGGGTTGTTGGGTATAGATTGTTAGAAGAACTACCCCTGACTTGGGGTTGTTGGGTATAGATTGTTAGAAGAACTACCCTTGACATTGGAGTTGTTGGGTATAGATTGTTATAAGAACTACCCTTGACATAGGAGTTGTTGGTGACTCCTATGTCAAGGGTAGTGCTTCTAACAATCTATACCCAACAACCCCATGTCAGTGGTAGTTCTTATAACAGTCTATACCCAACAACTCCTATGTCAAGGGTAGTTCTTATAACATTCTATACCCAACAACTCCTATGTCAAGGATAGTTCTTATAACAATCTATACCCAACAACTCCTATGTCAAGGGTAGTTCTTATAACAATCTATACCCAACAACTCCTATGTCAGTGGTAGATCTTTTAACAGTCTATACCCAACAACTCCTATGTCAAGGGTAATTCTTATAACAACCTATACCCAACAACCCCATGTCAAGGGTAGTTCTTATAACAATCTATACCCAACAACCCCATGTCAGGGGTAGTTCTTATAACAATCTATACCCAACAACCCCATGTCAGGGGTAGTTCTTCTAGCAATCTATACCCAACAACTCCTATGTCAAGGGTAGTTTTTATAACAATCTATACGTTGGGTATAGATTGTTATAAGAACTACCCCTGACATGGGGATTGTTGGATATAGATTGTTATAAGAACTACCACTTACATTGGGTTGTTGGGTATAGACTGTTATAAGAACTACCACTGACATGGGGTTGTTGGGTATAGATTGTTAAAAGAACTACCACTGACATGGGGTTGTTGGGTATAGATTGTTAAAAGAACTACCACTGACATGGGGTTGTTGGGTATAGATTGTTATAAGAACTATTATTTTAATTAGTTTAACAATTAAACAATGAACAATTTTCAATTGTTAAAACTAAGGGGACTACTGTTTAAATGACGTCGTATGAAACATATTATTATTTTAATTAGTTTAACAATTAAACAATGAATAATTTTCAATTGTTAAGACTATGGGGGCTACAGTTTAAAGGATGTCGTATGAAACATATTATTATTTTAACTAGTTCAACAATTAAACAATGAATAATTTTCAATTGTTAAGACTGTGGAGGCTACTGTTTAAAGGACGTCGTGTGAAACATATTATTTTAATTAGTTTAACAATTAAACAATGAATAATTTTCAATTGTTAAGACTGTGGGGGCTACTGTTTAAAGGGTGTCGTGTGAAACATATTATTTTAATTAGTTTAACAATTAAACAATGAATAATTTTCAATTGTTAAGACTATGGAGGTTACTGTTTAAATGACGTCGTGTGAAACATATTATTTTAATTAGTTTAACAATTAAACAATGAATAATTTTCAATTGTTAAGACTGTGGGGGCTACTGTTTAAAGGGCGTCGTGTGAAACATATTATTTTAATTAGTTTAACAAATAAACAATGAATAATTTTCAATTGTTAAGACTGGCAGCTACTGTTTAAAGGACGTCGTGTGAAACATATTATTTTAATTAGTTTAACAATTAAACAATGAATAATTTTCAATTGTTAAGACTATGGGGGCTACTGTTTAAAGGACATCGTATGAAACATATTATTTTAATTAGTTTAACAATTAAACAATGAATAATTTTCAATTGTTAAGACTAAGGGGACTACTGTTTAAAGGATGTCGTATGAAACATATTATTATTTTAATTAGTTTAACAATTAAACAATGAATAATTTTCAATTGTTAAGACTAAGGGGCTACTGTTTAAAGGATGTCGTATGAAACATATTATTACTGTAATTAGTTTCTGGTTTTGAATGTGAATAGTTGAACTTAAGACGATCATGTATCTATTTTCCATAAATAAAATTATTTATACTGCGTTATAGGTGTCGCTATATCTGTTACATATTTCAGACTCTATGGAATTTTTTCCAGACTTCAATCTATTTGCTGTAAAAAAGTATATCATGTGTAAACCTTCGAGAGACAACGTTGTGGTTGCATGTGTAATTATAAATGGTATGAAAGGTTGTGAATGTGCAATTAAACATGGTAAAAACTATTCTCGCTATCGTCCAAATAATTTTGGAAAGTTATAATAAAACATTTTTATAATATTTTTTTTTGCTTCTACACTTAGATTATATCTTTAATTTAGTAACGTTTTTTTCTCATTCTTAACGAGAGTAAATAGTATTGTTAAAAAGTTTTGTTCGTTAGTTTAGGCTTCAGCTCAGAATCTTATCCTCCAGTCCTTCAAAATTCAAAAAAATAAACAATTACCACTAGTACAGATGATCAACTTTATAATTTTACTACAATTACATGCTACCTTTATAACATTCTACCGAGTAACTTATCTAAAAATAAGTTTGTTATATTATCGTCTTTCCATATTTGTACAACAGATAGCGCTAGAAGTTCTACAACAAGAACTGATCAGCTAATCAATCATTGTGAAGATTTATTCTTGTGCTTGAACGTGACATCGTAGAACATGAAATAAAATTAAATTACTGATATTGAAAATTTCTTCAATGTGCTTTGTTTAAAGATTCATGTAATAACGTTCTATGCACTGATGTCAGGTTTCACTTAATGCTTTTGCCACCATTGGAGAAGCCCTCAGTGAAAAATCTGAAGGCTTATAACATTAAAAACCGGGTTTCAATACTCGTGGTGGGCATAGCACAGATAGCCCATTGTGTAGCTTTGTGCTCAGCTACAAACAAATCTTAATTCATGGATTACATTGATAAACGAGTGACTATTTAAAATAAATATAAAATATTTTAAATTTCACATTCTCGTCTATAGCTACACCGACGTTTGTACGACTAAACTACATTATATTATTCGTTTTCTAAACAAAGAACTTATCACAATATTTCAATCGTGCACCTCTCCTTAGCCGAACAAAATGTTTTCATGTCTAATTTTTTAAAGAAAAATATTTAACGTTTTCAGAAAACTTTTCAAAAAGAAACCGAAACTTTCAATACTTTTCTTATTCTTTTAATTGTTACATAATACGAAACAGAATTAATATGTTCCTTTGTATGAAATTAATAAAACTAAAATTAGAGAACAATGGTGAAACATCTTGTGGAACCTTTGGTTTCCGTAAAACTCATCAATTACAGAATTAATATGTTTCTTTGTATGAAATTAATAAAACTAAAATTAAAGAACAATGGTGAAACATCTTGTGGAACCTTTGGTTTCCGTAAAACTCATCAATTACAAAAAATACAAATAATACAGTGGGTTGTTGTCCTTAAAGTTCGAATTTAAGGAAATCCAGTTGTTCACCTAATACTGTGATGCCACACAAGGCAGAAGACCTTAACTGTTCACTTAGTACTATGACGTAGACATTGGACAGATACTGTAACAGCACAATACACTAGGAACGGATAAAAAATCACTAAAAAGAAATGTTAGATACTTAAAAATCAATTCTTTCAAAAATCAAAGGAAAACCTTACTGATGACTTAAATTTACATTTCGAGACGTACAGTCTCAAGACCATTGCAGAAGTCTGGTCAACATCAAGAAAGCCCTTACTACACCTTATTGTATACACATTTTAGTGTGGTATATTGTTCTACTGTCATACTTAACTCTTCTTCCAACAGTATCTATATATATCATTTGTACTGTTCAACTTAAATGTCATTTAAAATCATTCCAAAAATATAAATGAAATGAGACTTAACAGCATTGAACTGTAGCCATTCATATATTTAAAAACAAAACTTTACTTAAAATACCTTTTTAACAGGTACAATGCTAAATATTTGAAAGTTACATAAACTTCTTGATAACATGAACACAGAAATCATTATAGAACAAATCATGTTCTTGAGAGAAGATGTAAAGCCAACTCCTCGTCATCGGTTAATGTTAATCCCGTGTCTAGTGGCTGCGAAGTTCCCTCCTCCGATCTTTTCTGTCGTTTGGACACAGAGAGGCTTGGCTGCTGGAGTTTTCTCTTGTTCCTTCATGTAATAAACACATTGAAAAATAAAATATTTATTTTTAAACCAATTACTTGACAGCATAATATATAACTATAATCACTTGACAGTGTAATAGCAATATTTAATTATAATTACTTGACAGTGTAATAGTAATATATGACTATGATTACTTGACAGTGTAATAGTAATATGACTATGATTACTTGACAGTGTAATA
>NW_013676734.1:3157-4918 GCF_000517525.1 Limulus polyphemus | reverse complement strand
CAGCATAATATATAACTATAATCACTTGACAGCATAATATATAACTATAATCACTTGACAGCATAATATATAACTATAATCACTTGACATCATAATATATAACAATAATTACTTGACAGTGTAATAGTAATATGACTATGATTACTTGACAGTGTAATGTATAACTATAATCACTTGACAGCATAACATATAACTATAATTACTTGACAGTGTAATATATAACTATGATTTCTTGACAGCATAATATATAACTATAATCACTTTACAGTGTAATATATAACTATAATCACTTTACAGTGTAATAGCAATATTTAACTAAAATTACTTGACAGTGTAATAGTAATATATGACTATGATTACTTGACAGTAATATTTAACTATAATCACTTGACAGCATAATATATAACTATAATTACTTGACAGTGTAATATATAACTATAATTACTTGACAGTGTAATATATAACTATAATTACTTGACAGTGTAATATATAACTATAATTACTTGACAGTGTAATATATAACTATAATTACTTGACAGTGTAATACATAACTTTAATCACTTGACAGTGTAATACATAACTTTAATCACTTGACAGCGTAATATATAACTATAATTACTTGACAGCGTAATATATAACTATAATTACTTGACAGTGTAATATATAACTATAATTACTTGACAGCGTAATATATAACTATAATTACTTGACAGCGTAATATATAACTATAATAACTTGACAGCGTAATATATAACTATAATAACTTGACAGCGTAATATATAACTATAATCACTTGACAGCGTAATATATAACTATAATCACTTGACAGCATAATATATAACTATAATTACTTGACAGTGTAATAGCAATATTTAACTATAATTACTTGACAGTGTAATAGTAATATGTCTATTATGATTACTTGACAGTGTAATATATAACTATAATCACTTGACAGTGTAAGAGTAATATATGACTAAGATTACTTGACAGTGTAATATATGACTATGATTACTTGCCAGTGTAATATATGACTATGATTACTTGACAGTGTAATATATGACTATGATTACTTGACAGTGTAATATATAACTATAATTACTTGACAGTGTGATAGTAATATTTAACTAAGATTACTTGCCAATGTAATAGTAATATATGACTATAATTACTTGACAGTGTAATAGTAATATATAACTATAATCACTTGACAGTGTAATATATAGCTATAATTACTTGACATTGTAATAGTAATGTATAACTATGATTACTTGACAGTGTAATATATAACTATGAATACTTGACAGTGTAATATATAACTATAATCACTTGACAGTGTAATATATAACTATAATCACTTGACAGTGTAATATATAACTATAATCACTTGACAGTGTAATATATAACTATAATCACTTGACAGTGTAATATATAACTATAATTACTTGACAGTGTAATAGTAATATATGACTATAATTACTTGACAGTGTAATAGTGATATATAACTATAATCACTTGACAGTGTAATAGTGATATATAACTATGATTACTTCACAGTGTAATAGTAATATTTAACTATAATTACTTGACAGTGTAATATTTAACTATAATTACTTGACAGTGTAATAGTAATATATAACTATAATCACTTGACAGTGTAATATATAACTGGAGATGGCTTGAATGGGTAATGAAGAAAAAAAACTTTAATATAACAGCAAATGTACAACGTTTCGACAAGGTTTTGTCATCATCAGGTAC
>NW_013676734.1:0-2646 GCF_000517525.1 Limulus polyphemus | reverse complement strand
AGATGACATTAGATGTCTGATGAGTGAAGATATAAACACATTACTGTAGATGGACAGATGACATTAGATGTCTGATGAATGAAGATATAAACACATTACTTTAGATGGACAGATGACATTAGATGTCTGATGAGTGAAGATATAAACACATTACTGTAGATGGACAGATAACATTAGATGTCTGATGAGTGAAGATATAAACTTTACTGTAGATGGACAGATGACATTAGATGTCTGATGAGTGAAGATATAAACTTTACTGTAGATGGACAGATGACATTAGATGTCTGATGAGTGAAGATATAAACTTTACTGTAGATGGACAGATGACATTAGATGTCTGATGAGTAATGATACAAACACATTACTGTAGATGGACAGATGACATTAGATGTCTGATGAGTGAAGATATATAAACACATTACTGTAGATGGACAGATGACATTAGATGTCTGATGAGTGAAGTTATAAACACGTTACTGTAGATGGACAGATGACATTAGATGTCTGATGAGTGAAGATATAAACACGTTACTGTAGATGAACAGATGACATTAGATGTCTGATGAGTGAAGATATAAACAGTAATATGACTATAATTACTTGACAGCATAATATATAACTATAATCACTTGACAGTGTAATAGTAATATGACTATAATTACTTGACAGCATAATATATAACTATAATCACTTGACAGTGTAATATATAACTATGATTACTTGACAGTGTAATAGTGATATATAACTATGATTACTATTATTATTACTATTATATAGATACCACACACTGTGTCTGTTACTATTATATAGATACCACACACTGTGTTCGTTACTATTATATAGATACCACACACTGTGTCCGTTACTATTATATAGATACCATACACTGTGTCCGTTACTATTATATAGATACCACACACTGTGTCCCTTACTATTATATAGATTCCACACACTGTGTCCCTTACTATTATATAGATACCACACACTCAGAATATTTGATAGAAACTCAACAATGTCTGATCATTTTGTAGTGTCCATTGGTACTACTTCCATCAGAATGTTTGATAGAAACTCAACAATGTCTGATCATTTTGTAGTGTCCAGTGGTACTACTTCCATCAGAATGTTTAGAAACTCAACAATGTCTGATCATTTTGTACTGTCCAGTGGTACTACTTCCATCAGAATGTTTGATAGAAACTCAACAATGTCTGATCATTTTGTACTGTCCAGTGGTACTACTTCCATCAGAATGTTTGATAGAAACTCAACAATGTCTGATCATTTTGTTGTGTCCAGTGGTACTACTTCCATCAGAATGTTTGATAGAAACTCAACAATGTCTGATCATTTTTTAGTATCAAGTGGTACTACTTCCAACAGAATGTTTGATAGAAACTCAACAATGTCTGATCATTTTTTAGTATCAAGTGGTACTACTTTCAACAGAATGTTTGATAGAAACTCAACAACAGAAAAGCTAACCCCAAAAAATGAATAAGGAAATATCGGGTACCAGATGGAGAAATGTCAACAATAACAACAAGAACAAAAATTCTGCTTTTCAAGAAAAGTAAACAGAAAATTTTCAAGTTTATAAAAGTTTTCAAAAATGATCATTTCATCAACACATGCGGGTATTATGAGCTAAATAAATGTACCTGAGAGCCAAAAATTATATACAACAGTAATCAGTTTTAAGTAAAGAAATATTAGAATATATTCTATTTTAGATAACAAAAGACCATAGGAGAATGATAAAAGGAACATACTGGATTTTATTATTTTTCTTGATTGTACTTTTCCAACATCAACCAATAGGGAAGAATGTCAATCAAGAATATTTTGTTCATTAATAAGTTTGAAAAATGTTAAACATATTTAACTGTCTGCAATGAGCACAACTAAATTATTTCAATATTACTGAAAGTGTTAAAGTTACCCTTATGACACAGATCAGTGCTGAGTTGTGATATTGTACAATGTGTTTATTATCACACCAGGATCAGAATAGTAACAATTCCTCTATTGTGCTGTAATAACACTGATATATGTTATGGCCACATCTGTCACTTTGAGCTAACCTTAAAGTAAACCACAGAAACATCAGCGAGTATTTTACATTGTTCATCACAGTGGTACTGTTAATATAGATAGAATCTTCAAACACCAAATAAAACAGTACCTTTCAATAATCTCAGTTGAAGAGCTGTTACTTTCATCTTCACTCTCCAAATCTGAATTACTTTTGTCATCCATGGTATCTTCTGATATTTTGCCCCAAACTTTATTGGGATCAGGCAGTTCATCAATCATGGCACTGATGGCTTCATCATCGCTACTGGAATTTTCTTCTTCCTTTAACAATACTATAGAGATTAACTGGTCTGTTCATCTACTGTAATGTATTACACTGTCAAGTAATCATAGTTATATATCACACTGTCAAGTGATTATAGTTATATATCACTATTACTCTGTCAAGTAATTATAGTCATATATTACTATTACACTGTCAAGTAATTATAGTTATATATTACACTGTCAAGTAATTATAGTTATATATTACACTGTCAAGTAATTATAGTTATATATTACACTGTCAAGTAATTATAGTTATATATTACACTGTCAAGTAATTAT
>NW_013676733.1:14465-16213 GCF_000517525.1 Limulus polyphemus | reverse complement strand
TTTAGAACTAATTCCGTCTTGTAATTATTTTTGCCATAATATATGAACAGAATTATAAATATTTCTTTTATTAGGCTGATAATGAAATGACTGTTATTCAGATTTAGTTTTAAGTTGCAATATATAATAACTTAGTTTGCAACGCCATATACTTCAGATGAAATCAAATTAAAACCATATTACATTCCAAGAAATTAGTAAAATTTACAGTGAAGATAACTGTCCCGATTTTACAATTTGTATTTTATTTGATTTTGCACGGTTTTGTAACTTACTTGTACTTTTACTAAAAAGCCCCCCCAGTGGCACAGCGTTACGCCCGTGGACTTACAATGCTAGAAACTTGGTTTCAATACTGGTGGTGGGCAGAGAACAGATAGCTCTTTGTATAGCTTTGTGCTTAACTACAAACAATTAAAATTTATATTTTTGTAAAATTCCATGTACAACAATTTATTTGTTTGTTGTGAAGCATACATCTTGGGCTCTGCTTTATACAGCGCAGGTATCTAGCCACGATTTCTAGCGTTATAAGTCTTCACACATACAAATGAGCCATATCGGAGAAACTTTTCACTACCAATTATATAATTTCGGTTCTTAATATTTTTCCTGAAGTATAATTGAAATTTATAAAGAGTAATAAAACTGATGTTTTGCTTTTATTTGGTACAGATTATTTATATTTTGGTAATTATCTAATGAAAGTAACGTTAAATAGAAATTGGGTCGTAGCTCTATCGGTATAAGTAAAAATAGTTTAATACTAACATTCAGACATTTTTATATTTACTTGTGAGGACACTGTTATCATGACTTAGTTATATTGTTATAGTTAAAGTGACCAGATGTTCTGGAATCCAAAGCGGGACAACTAACTCTGTTTGAACGTTAATATGTGAAAATAAAATATATTATACGAGGACATAACAACCTTATGTACGGTCATAATACGGTAGTGCTTACTGGTATAATACAGTTGTGCTTACTGGTATTAATTGTAATAATGCAGGACATTTTCGCGCATCCTGAAGCTTGTGGGTGACAGCGGGACAGGTAGCTCGAAAACTGGACATCTGGTCACATTACTTACAGTGCTCTTTCAAACAAATTACCTTTTGATTCTTGTTAACTTTAGCTCGTGGTAATTTTTAATGTACAAAACCATCAACAGAAAATGTTCTAGACAATCAAAAAATGTTATCATTCAAAAACAGACAGAGTAATTCCTGACGATGTTTTGTGTAAAAGAAATGCACAGTGCAACTGTAGCTGCGAAGGAAGGTCTACCTTATTAACACTTCAATCTGTTACCTAATCACAAACCTCCACGTCACTGTGGCCGATTTTATCTAGAATCAAACTACGCCCATGGTTAGACATTGTATTAACAATATTGAGAGATGATCCTCAAGAAGTTAACGATTCTTTTCAACCATTCTAATACAGTTATATATAAATAAATTACTCATAATAAAACAGACAGATATGGATCACAATATATATATATAGACAAAAAGCCAGTAAAGTAAAAAGGATCTTTAGAAGCCAGTAAGATTTGCAATTAAGTCCATATGGTCTTGTGCTTTTACTTTTCATGGACCAGCTAATCAAATATAAACAGAATTATGAAAGCTTTATACAAACAGTCCACTCATTGCAGGATTACAAGCCTAAAAATAATGCAAATGAAATTATGTGAAATTTGATAGCCTTCAAAGAAAAAACCAGTTTATGTAAATATCTCA
>NW_013676733.1:9885-14178 GCF_000517525.1 Limulus polyphemus | reverse complement strand
TTGTATTATACTAAAGTGAACAACATTTTTATTCAATATACAGTAGTTTCATTCTAAGAAAATAATGATTTGTCTAGTTTTCCAGAAACTTGTTAAAAAGTCTTTGTGGGCCCTATTCTTCTGTGATATTCATAACCGAGAGAACCGTTTATTTAAATCAGTTCTTATAGCTCCACATAAAAGATCATTTGTGTCATCAATTTAATACCTTTTTAACGTATTTTGATATCACGCATAAAATTGTTCGCATTAATTAATTACAATAATACCTTGCAGTTACTCTTACAAGTTCGTTCATAATAAAATATACTATTGTTAGCAAGCTACCTACATAGGTCAGAACTATTCAAGTAATGAATATAGCTAATTTAATATAAAACTTTTATTTACAATGATTAAAATAGATTAATTCATTTCTCGGGTGCCTTCACTGTTTGCGAAATTCTCGACCTTAATAACAATAATATTTCGTAGTTTTACATTCCAAGATTGTTAACGTTAGTATAATACAATAATGCTTTATAGTTTTACTTATCAATGTTGTTCACTTTAGTATAATACAACAATGTTTTATAGTTTTACTTTCCTGTTACATTATTAAATATACTGTAGTTTCATGTTACATTATTAAATATACTGTAGTTTCATGTTACATTATTAAATATACTGTAGTTTCATGTTACATCGATTGAGATTGTCTTATGTCCAAAATGTTGATCTCGTATTTCTCTTGCTATGATTTTAACTTTTGATTTCAAAATTTATTACGACGCACAAGCGCTTTAAATTTATTTCGTGTTACACCATTGAATTAAAATACAAAATTAAATTATTTTTTCTATTTCCAATATTTTATGCATTCATTTCCATATTGTTTCTCCAAAAGCATTAAAAGACAACATTCCCAAATACACTGTTATAATTTATCGATTAATTACATTACAGTTGTGACATAATAGTGTTACGTCTCTGTATGTTTGTTTGTTAATTTTTTCTGCGATACAAGTCCTTTCTTAAATAAAACTTGTTTATTCTTCCTCAATACAACTTTGCAATACACTTAATTTTCACAGTTACTTTGACTTTAACACACACTATAGTTCACAACAATTCACTCACTTTCTACCGTGCTTGACTCAATTGTCCGTCTCTATCTCCGCCTGTCAGCAACTATAATTCCGATCTCTGTATCTGTTATCCTCGGTTCCCGCCGACTGTAAATGCTGTCCTTGGTTCCCCCACTCTCTGCTCGTCTCCTTTGTCTAGCGCACTTATATACGATAATACCGGCCGCGTAGCCTGTTCGAGAATCTTCTAGACACTCATCGCGTGCTACCAGCGTCACTTGACTTCCGCTGTCGTAACAATAGCTTAGGAATGTTGTTTGACTTTATGTCAAATGTACGTTTTATTACATTATGTATTTTATAACTTCATTCTACTAGAATTGTCTAATAATTGTTACATTATTAAAGTGCAGAAAAACAATCTAAAAACTGATAATCCAGGAAAAATATGTTTTAAATTTCAAAGCGTTAAATTTTTAACTAAAAAATAAAGGAAAGTTAAATTTTATGAACTTATAACTAAAACTTTTTCTGATTTTCCTAATTTCAGGCAGTGGATGTATCTTCAAACGTTTGGATTCATTTGGATATTACTTTCTTGTTGTAATAATTAAAAGTTCATTACAAAATATAGAGAGTTAGGCCTAAGAACGTATTGGTTAAAGTAAAGCATAGTGTACATCAATGTGTTAATTACACTAGATACCTTTTATATCCACTACCAATAGGCCTTTCTGCCAATAACAGGGCTCTTCCTGCCGACTGGGATAAAACTGACTCAACTACGTGGTTGAGATGCTATTTATATTACCAGATTGCATGACTTGTTATTTTGGAAACACACTCTACAAAACCAACGTGTTTCTTTAGTTAGTCATCTGTTTATAACTCACTGTTTGTAGCAAAATACATACAGGATAATTTATGAATATTATTTTGATAAACTTTAAATTTACACACTGCTAGATAATTTTAGTCTAAACAAACAATCTCTTCCATTTTTTTGACTAACTATCTGATATACAACCAGAGTAAGAGATGGTGATATTACAACAACCAAGTTAGTTGTATTGTGGCAGAGAGGAGCAGAACTAACAAAGAGCCATGAGCAGTAAATAATAATTAAATAAAACTGATCGTTTGAGTTGTCAGTAAATATCTTTACTGACATTTTGCTACTGTTCGAATTGTTTTGAAGATGAGTTTATTTCCACATTTTTTTTAAGACTTTGGTATTTATACTTATTGTATCATTATATCTGAACCAAGAGACGCGACGTTTTGAGAGAATATTAAGAAAGATGAGATTGCATTTGAAAGACGTTGATAACTGCATCTGTCTGGGAAGTTTTGGGCGATTTTCGAGCTGCTAACAAAGATATTCACCTCGTCTGGACACATCGTCCGAAAACTCTTAAATAGATGCAGTCCACTAACAAAGCCCTTTAAGTAAGTGAACTGTTGAGTAATCATTAGTCTTGAAATTCCTATAGTCCTTTATAACTGGTCTAGTTTACTATGAATAAATATACTTGCCTCTTATTGCAACATAAGACTACGTTGTCATCAACTTCGGAAGTTATGTAATTAAGTTTACATTGTGATACCACATATGATTCTGTTATTTAATTTTCCGGTGTTAATAATGGTCCATTTGTCTTTCACATTGTCGAGAACTCATGCAAGAAGAACATTAGCTATATTCAAAATCTCCCAGACAGAATGAAAGATTAACCCAAACAAAATGTTTTTATCAAAACATAATTTTGGGCTCGTCCGGGATTTGAACCCGGGACCTCTCGCACCCTAAGCGAGAATCATACCCCTAGACCAACGAGCCACGAAACGTAATTGTAAACCGTTATTTAGAAAGACAAACTGAGATAACATTATAAAAACTTTTTCTAACAGCTTTTACAGACTTTTATTTTTTGTTTGTTTTTAATTACGCACAAAGCTACACATGGGCTGTCTGTGCTCTGCCCACCACGGGTATCGAAAACCGGTTTCTAGCGTTGTAAGTCCGCAGACATACCGCTGTGCCACTAGGGGGGCTTTTACAGACTTTATGAAAAAAAATTTAAATCAGAGCCAATTATTACTGTTCATCTAGTTTAATAAGTGTCCACTTTTGAAGTCAACTACTGTACTGTTCACCAGTTTCAGTTATACCCAATTGCTAAGCCTATTACTGCACCTTTCTTCTGTTTCTTCATTCACAAAAACCCATATACTGTTTTTTTTCTTCACTTATTTTTCACACAATTTACTCTATATTGACTGCTAAGTTCAGAACTTTTACTGGTATTCTATTTCTATTTTCACACAATTTACTCTATATTGACTGCTAAGTTCAGAACTTTTACTGGTATTCTATTTCTATTTTCACACAATTTACTCTATATTGACTGCTAAGTTCAGAACTTTTACTGGTATTCTATTTTACTATGTGTGTAGATGACAACTTTAGTTTGCACTCTTATTGTAGTCCAGCAAGTTTCCAGTTATCAAATTTATATAATGTATTGTTATTCTAGTTCACCACCTGTCTAATTATCATTTCTTGTCCAGCTATAACTAATACGTTAGATATTTTTGCATAATGTTGTTCTTGTTTTTTCAAAACTTCGAGTAAATATATTTCTGAGTACAAAAACGTTGAATACGAGGCTAAAATGCTTTTGTGAAAAACCCACAGCAAAACTCCACGTGAAGAAAACAATGTCAATATTTAATACTGCTATAAATGTTTTTGTGTTGTAGGAGGGAGAAGGAAGAAGTAAATAGTGTCGATGTGCTGTAAATAACTGTTTTCTTTGCTATATAAAGGAGAAAATTGTGAAGAATTTAATAGTGTTACTGCTTGTTTTATTCAGGATACTCAGTAAAAAAGACAGTGATCTTTGAATTTCTTCCAGGAAATATACATCTTCTTAAAAGGACACATCTCTCTTCTTTTGGATTTTTCCATGAAATATATCCATCTTTTGTTTGTTCCAGAAATGTAATTGTTTTCCTCTTTTCTATTAATATATCTCCTTTTTTAGACTTTTCCAAAAAAAAAATGTAATGTGCCTTTCCTTTTTGGTTTTCCAGGAAAGATCTTTTTTTTTATTCATTTCCACGAAACATACCTTTCCTTTTTGGCTTTCCAGAAAGATTTTTCCTTTTATTCATTTCCAAGAAACATACCTTTCCTTTTTGGACATTTTCAAGTATTATATAT
>NW_013676733.1:8290-9138 GCF_000517525.1 Limulus polyphemus | reverse complement strand
ACCAATGTTGTTCACTTTAGTATAATAAAACAATGTTTTATAGTTTTACTTACCAATGTTGTTCACTTTAGTATAATAAAACAATGTTTTATAGTTTTACTTAACAATGTTGTTCACTTTAGTATAATACAATAATGCTTTATAGTTTTACATACCAATGTTGTTCACTTTAGTATAATACAACAATATTTTATATACCAATGTTGTTCACTTTAGTATAATACAACAATGTTTTATAGTTTTACTTACCAATGTTGTTCACTTTAGTGTAATACAATAATGCTTTATAGTTTTACCTACCAATGTTGTTCACTTTAGTATAATACAATAATGCTTTTTAGTTTTACTTACCAATGTTGTTCACTTTAGTATAATACAATAATGCTTTTTAGTTTTACTTACCAATGTTGTTCACTTTAGTATAATACAACAATGTTTTATAGTTTTACATACCAATGTTGTTCATTTTAGTATAATACAACAATGTTTTATAGTTTTACATACCAATGTTGTTCACTTTAGTATAATTACAATAATGTCTTATAGATTTACAATAAAACAGTTCACATTAGTATAATTACAATAATGTCTTATAGATTTAAAATAAAACAGTTCACTTTAGTATAATTACAATAATGTCTTATAGATTTACAATAACAGTTCACATTAGTATAATTACAATAATGTCTTATAGATTTACAATAAAACAGTTCACATTAGTATAATTACAATAATGTCTTATAGATTTACAATAAAACAGTTCACATTAGTATAATTACAATAATGTCTTATAGATTTACAATAAAACAGTTCACATTAGTATAATTACAATAATGTCTTATAGATTT
>NW_013676733.1:0-7410 GCF_000517525.1 Limulus polyphemus | reverse complement strand
TAATAATGTCTGATACATTTACAATATAACAGTTCACATTAGTATAATTACAATAATGTCTTATAGATTTGCAATAAAACAGTTCACTTTAGTATAATTATAATAATGTCTTATAGATTTACAATAAAACAGTTCACATTGTTTAGTAAATAAATTATTTAGTCACTCGCAACATATTGGAAAAATAATAATATTCTCTATTTCTTCCCGTAGTTGATAGATGGCAACACTTGCGTAATTTCACAGTACAAAACAAAATCTTTCACTCACATTATGCTGTGTTTAACGATAGTGCATTTCTTCATTGAAGGTTAATTGTACTGTAAATTATACTATATTCTTTTTTAAAGTTACTTTCATTAACAGTACTGACTAGACAATTTATAATATTTATTTTTATTATATGTATTATTTTGCATTTTAAATTAATTATATAGATTTCGGACAAACCTAAATCTACTAAGCTGGCCAAATGTCGTGAGATGTTAGTGGAATTCCAGCCGAAAATATTAACAGCGAGGATACCAACCATTGAAGCAATTAATTCTAATCTTTATAGGCAAGATAATAAAAAAATATTAGATTAACTGAATTGAGTAATGGCCTGATTTTAATTTTTTTGTCCATGCTCGTAGCTTGCTTTGAATTATCTTAAATTATGAATAAGTATATACATATTTTTCTACACATAAAATTCGATAAACTTATGAATATAATATACAGTGTGTGTGCCTGTGTATGTAAATTATTAAAAGAAGATTCTCACATACATGTGTATATTAATTCTGACATGTTTGTTTGATTTTAAATTTGGAATTTACCTTACATTTTGCCATATGAGTTCTAGGTTTGCCACTAGATGGCAGGCAAGACACATTATAGCGAATTTAGCTTTTTTTTTCCCTAATTTGTTTGTTAGTTTGTTTTAGAGTAAAAATCCACATTGGGGTATTTGAACTCAGAATTTTAGTGTTGTAAGTCCTTACACTTACCGCTGTCCGACCGGTGACACTTTTTTCTAGTAACTATTTGTCCCAAAAGATGTATATATTGAAGCACAAGTCCATTAAAAATTTAAGTCTCTAGTATTATTAACCTCCAAAACAGTGTCCTTTTCATGCAAAATAACAGTAACACTTCCGCAATTAAATCAGTTTGAAATAAGATATCCAGGTTAATACAAACAATATTTAGCTCGTTGTTTTTCCCGATTAATTAACAAAACTGGAGGCTAACGAAAACTTCTTCTCAAGCAAGTAATTTGAAATATTTGAAACAGTTGAGGAAAACTTTGGAAGACAAATGAAGAAAGAAATAATTTCTTGCTGAAGATTAATTTATAAAACATATAATTTACTTGAATTTTGATAATTACTTGTCTGTATTATTTTCTCTTGCAGTTTTTCTTTGACTGTTTCGTTGTTATTACTATCAGAATAAGTTGTATGTAAAGTCTAAAGACTGGAATATTTCCAAACTAGTTCGTTCTTCATAATACCACTTAATCCTTTCAAGGTGCCTCGAGAAGCTCATCGTATAGATAAACAGAATACACCACAACAACCAGACTGGACTTACAAGGTAAAAGAAGTATGCGTTGGTGAAAACAGGAAGCGAAACGTTTGAGTTGAGAAAATGTAGGAAAAGCTCCGGGTGACATAAAATAAAATGATCAGGAGTTTTAATTCGGTCTAACATAAGGGTCATAGAGCGGGGATGATAACTGTCTATCAAATTTATATTTTATCTGCCACCTTTACGGCTGTAATAAAGTGAAAATATTTGAAGCCAGTGGATTACTTTATTTTAACTTTATTTCTTTTCTGTTTACCCATAAATTCACATAAACCATGACCTCCTTAACTTTACACTATTAAGACTATTTCTTAAGCTTTGATTTCAAATAATTAATTGGCGTGCTTCAAATAATAATTAACTAATTGTACGATAAAATTAATTTAATACCTAATAATTTAGATTTTTTATTCTATCGTCCGTCTATTCATTCAATTATTAGCGGTGAAAATATATTTCCTACGGTAAGATTAGAATAATAATTTTCCCACAGTTTGAATTATTTAACACTAGATGGCAATAGCGAATTATTTTTGATTCCGTATTGTACTAGCTCGTTTAATCGCATTGTTTCTTAATGTCTGTTGTGCCATTTGAAATATAAAATGATAAATAAGACACATTTCATGTTTAGTATAAAACGAAAGTAGGTCCAACGTATGTGTTTATTCATCTACAACTGAGTTCCTTAATAAAATTTTTAATGCCTAATTATATATCTGTAAAATATTTGAGTAGCACTGTATTAGTAAATGACGTTTAATACAATTGCTATCGAGTCTAATTAAACCCTTGAACCTTGTTCGTTTTGAAACAACTATTACACAACTTTGAAATGGAAATAATTCCACACTTTTAAAAGTTGGCCACGGCTAATGCATTTATAATTTTTACTTTTCTTTCAACAGCTACGTTTTCAGCACATTTAATCGCTTCTTGCTTGTAGCGATCTACTTAGTTCTCTGTTTCATTAAACAGTCGATAAACCTACAACTATATATGTATATAGACAAAGAAAATAATTAGCGAATTGGAAATTGAATGGTACAACAAACACAAAACGGGAAAACGATCAGTGAATAATGGTATTGCTCAAGACAATGTCTGTATATAGAACGTATCAAACTGCTGTGAAAAATTTAATTTTTTTAAAGTTGTATCATTTTTGTAGTTGCAATATTAAAACACGATGGTTTGAGATAATCGCAGTAACTAATGAAGCGTAGTATACACAACTTACTAAAGTTATTGAATAAAGGTATTGTTTAGGCAATTATCAATGGTCTAGATAGAATATTTGTAATTTCAAAATCACCATGAAAATCATTGACATAGAACTGTCGTTTTTTTTTTGCAAATTTTAACACTGCAATTTTGCAATACTATAAGGCAATGCTTTATTAAGAAAATCATGATAATAACCAACATCAGACTGATTTATAAACTGTTAAGAATATTGTGTAGATTTCATTAGAAACACAGGGCAGGCATCATTCAATGGTTAACGTGCTGGACTGCGTATCGGCAGGTTCGATACTAAAGTATGAACTATCAACCGTGGGCACATTAACAAAATGACAGTAAATCCAGCTATTCGGCTAAGAGTAGTCTGTAGGCAGCAATTTCAGCTAACCGGCTCCATTCTCTCTGTTTAGAAGCTCTCAATAGGAATAGCTATATCTGAAACTCGGGTCTCTGAGCTCTCCTTTACCAGGTGTCATATAAAGTGCCATTCAGTTTGGAAATACTCAATATCTATTATAATAGTATATATATATATATATAGTAATTTGTTACAGCACGGTTAGTCATTGACTGAGGCCGTGACAAATAAAATGTTCTTTTGATATTTCGTATTGGTATTTTCCAACCTAAAAAATATACCTCAAGATGGCGCTACACGTCTAGATTCCAAAGCCTCGATTGCTTTGCTTTCAATGTAGTCCATCAATCATTCTGAGTTTATGAAGTACTTCTAAAGAAAAAAAGAGGCACATTTTAAAGATTCAATTTTACAAATCTCTTAGCATATAAGATTACTTTCAGTTTATGTTTCGAGTGTAATTTAGGTTTCAGTCTATCTCAAAACACCATCATTTCTTTGGAGTACTGGCTGTCATTTTAAATGTATATCAACTAAACCTATTTTGTTCAGACCGAAAGTTGTACAGTTCTAAGATAATAAATGTGAACACATACACACATATATACATATATATTATATTAACATAGAAATTACTTATTTAGTTTAGGAATTCCGGAAAAAACAACAACAACAACAACACAACTTTGTTCTGGTACATCAGATATTCATTATTTTTGTTTATTGTTTGAATGAGAATACGGAATAATTCCATAAACAACATAATTTTAAACCTAATTCATCACAAACAAAACGTATTAGGACTCCTTGAACCCAGATCAATATTTTACATTTAGAAAATTACATTATGCCAGAAATGTTTTTCTTGAAGTATTTTAGAATTGTTTTTCAATGCAATATGGGCAACATTTCTGGAATTTGAAACGAACGTACTAGTTAATGTAAGCTGTTGCATAGTCCAATGTGGCTTTGTTCTAAAACCAACAAATAAACATATATTCATGCGCCACCTTTAACAGAAGTATTTCATTGCGTCCTTAAGAATCTAATGAAAAATTCTGCCACATTTAAGTAAAAGGAATCTTGATGTCATAAAATATTGTGTAATGATGAAGCTACGTATGCTCAGACCCCTGCTATTTTTTATGCCACTTAAAATCTGAATCCTAACAGAATTCGTTGATACTTATGCGTATGTTTCTTATGATCATACTCTACACATTACCTAGGAAGAACCGATCAATATAGATTTGTATTATGCCGTTTCTTCTAAGGTATAAACATGAATAATATCAGAATGTTTTGATAACTATATCGTGAAGACGTACAGCATAATGCACGGGGGTCGACCCCGATCATCAAATTGCATCATGGGTTTAATCGTATTGGAACGCTTATGAAAACATTTCTGGACCAAATCCGTGAATGATAAAAGCAATAAGCCATGCCACCTACGTATTACAGTTTAATCTTATACAACGCGGTATAGTTTGAATCTCAAAGACGACTGTCGTTATGTCGTGTTTTTATTTTACCAATTTTATTAGGAAAGAGGTCTGTGTGTTTTCTTATAGTAAAGCCATATCGGGTTATCTGTCGTGCCCATTGTGGGGGGAATCGAACCGCTGATTTTAGCATTGTAATTGGTTTGGTCCCTAATTTAGCAGTGTAAGACTATGATGTGAAGGCAGCTAGTCATCACCACCCACCGCCAACTCTTAGGCTACTCTTTTACCAACGAATACTGGGACTAACCGTCACATTATAACGCCTCCACGGCTGAAAGGGCGAGCATGTTTGGTGTGACGGGGATTCGAACCCGCTACCCTCAGATTGCGAGTCGAGCGCCGTAACAACCTGACCACGCCGGGCCTATAGCGTTGTAAATCCGAAGAGTTTCCGTTGTCCCATCGGGGGGACTCAGAAAAGAGGGTACCAAACGATATATTCACGTAGTTTATCGGTTATTTGGAGATCTAAGTAACTAAACAGAAGTAGTTTCACAAAACAAACATTTTTCGTAATGAAAATAAACTTTTGTTTGATATTACTTGAAAAAACAACCGTTGTTTCGAGTGTTGGTTGAGAAGCATGTTGAAAATAATATCATAAAACTGTTTTTTTTTTTTTATTGTTTATTGTCAAACATTTAGTACTTTTTATTCTGTATTTCTTTATATCTACAGTTAACACCACCAGGGAAAGTGCTCTGTGCCATTAGTTTATTACGTTTACTTGGACTGCAGTAAGTGATTTGTCTTTAGATTTTCGTCAAAAGTCATTAATTGTCCCCTAGTGGCACAGTGGTGAGTGTAAGGCTTATAACGCTAAAAACCGGGTTTCAATATCCCCAGTGGGTATAGCACAGATAGCCCTTTGTGTAGCTTTGTGTTTAACAACAAACAAACCCATTATATAAAGATTATTGACCAATCATAATTCCCATGTTAAACACTGCTTTGTACCATTTAGTACGGAATATGTTTCAAACAATACAATAAGATATGTTACAATTTTGCTACATTGTTGTAGTGAAAGATGTGAAGGTTTTTACTATAATGTATTGATGAGTTATGTGAAGGTTTTACTACAACGTTTTGATATGTGATGTGGAGGTTTTACTACAATGTTTTGATATGTGATGTGGAGGTTTTACTACAATGTTTTTATATGTGATGTGAAGGTTTTACTACAACATTTTGATATATGATGTGAAGGTTTTTACTACAATGTTTTGATATGTGATGTAAAGGTTTTACTACAACGTTTTGATATATGATGTGAAGGTTTTACTACAACGTTTTGATATATGATGTGAAGGTTTTACTACAACGTTTTGATATATGATGTGAAGGTTTTACTACAACGTTTTGATATATGATGTGAAAGCTTTTACTACAATGTATTGATATATGATGTGAAGGTTTTACTACAATGTATTGATATGTGATGTGAAGGTTTTACTACAACATTTTGATATATGATGTGAAGGTTTTTACTACAATGTTTTGATGAGTTATGTGAAGGTTTTATTACAACATTTTGGTGAAAGATGTGAAAATTTTATTACAATATTTTGACGAGTTATGTGAAGGTTTCACTACATTGTCTTGGTAAATGATGTAATGTGTTTTTGTTTATTTTTATTGTTTAGTAGGCCTTTTAAAGGATTCCATGGAATAACCAAGTGGTATCATGAAAAAGACAAATAAAGATACACGAACTTCTGTCAACAAAACAAAACTGAATTTGTGTGGAGATTTTAGCGAAAAAAACATATTTATTTTTTTCTGGTCTTTTCCTTTTTCCATAAATAATTTTGTAATAACTTGATAGTGGCTCTTGTTCTGTTGGCACTGTGCCAGAAATTCCAAGCTAATTACGTTTTCAGCGTTGCATGAGAAATAAGGAAATAACTTATGATTTAACAAACAACCCTTCAGCGACAGGAGGGTTGACTTTAGAATTACCTATCATATTATACACACAGCCCTCGCTATCTCTGCTCTGCATGAAATCAAGACTCTAGGACTGACGTTAATTTCACTGTTCATTGTGGTGAAGCTGAATATAATACAATCAAATTCTCTCTCCCAAGCTGAGATACGAAGCTTAAAAGATGACAAGTATGTCCTACGTAACATCCAGCTAAACTCTTAATTAGTTGTACGAAACAGGATGAAATGAGCTGTTGTGTTCTAAAACATCTGAATTTCCGGTTCTTGTTATTCATAAAAGTTGTAGACTATTAATCTAAGTATTCCAAAACATTTATATATATAGATAAATAAAAGTAGTGGAAAACAACTTTTACCATTTTTCAAACACTGTTTACACTTTAATAGTGGAAAACAAATTTTACCATTTTTCAAACACTGTTTACACTTTAATAGTGGAAAACAACTTTTACCATTTTTCAAACACTGTTTACACTTTAATAGTGGAAAACAACTTTTACTATTTTTCAAACACTATTTACAAGTTAATAATGAAAAACAAATTTTTACCATTTTTCAAACACTGTTTACACGTTAATAGTGGAAAACAAATTTACCATTTTTCAAACACTATTTACACGTTAATAGTGGAAACAAATTTTACCATTTTTCAAACACTATTTACACGTTAATAGTGAAAAACAAATTTTACCATTTTTCAAACACTGTTTACACGTTAATAGTGGAAAACAACTTTCACCATTTTTCAAACACTGTTTACACGTTAATAGTGGA
>NW_013676732.1:16512-17952 GCF_000517525.1 Limulus polyphemus | reverse complement strand
GATAAGAACAATGTTAAACCCTTCTATTTATCTTTAGATTGATTAAGAACAATGTTAAATCCTTCTATTTAGGTTTAGATTGATAAGAACAATGTTAAATCCTTCTATTTATCTTTAGATTGATAACAACAATGTTAAATCCTCCTATTTAACTTTGGATTGATAACAACAATGTTAAATCCTCCTATTTATACTTTAGAATTGATAAGAACAATGTTAAATCCTAACATTGTTCTTATCAATCTAAAGATAAATAGAAGGGTTTAACATTGTTCTTATCAATCTAAAGATAAATAGAAATCCTTCTATTTATCTTTAGATTGATAAGAACAATGTTAAATCCTCCTATTTATCTTATCAATCTAAAGAACAATGTTAAATTTAACATTGTTCTTATCAATCTAAAGATAAATAGAAGGAAAGGATTTAACATTGTTCTTATCAATCTAAAGATAAATAGTTTAACATTGTTCTTTTTAACATTGTTCTTATCAATCTAAAGATAAATAGAAGGATTGTTCTTATCAATCTAAAGATAAATAGGAGGATGTTAAATCCTCCTATTTAGGTTTAGATTGATTTAAATTATTTATTAATGGAGGGACAACGTAGCCTAAACAATGTTATGTCTTTCTAGGGAAAACAAATCTTTTTAACCATTCATTTAGTTGGATATAAGTAGTTGTTTCTTTGAAGCTACACAATGGGCTATCTGTGCTCTGCCCACCGCTGTAAGTTCGCAGACATACCGCTGTACTACTGGGGAGAGGGGGATGTTATTACCATCATTAATTAAGCTGTAGAAAAAGTGTTTCCTTCTGAGAAATTTGTTAATGTTTCACTGAAATAAAAGTAAATTTATCCTCATTTAGTAAAAGAAAATAATAGTCGACCGTTAATTATCGTCTTCATTAATCAACTTTCTGTTAGTCAGACCAATCTGTGTTCGATAGGTGAGACTCGGTAGAATAAATCGACCTTAATCTTGTTATGCCTATGTTTTTTCCTATGGATCCGATATCGGAACAGCTTACCGCACAGTTAATTACTGTGATCAAGCATAATTTTGTTCGTAATTATCCGCGAATAGACAACAACAAAAAATAGTACTACTGGTTTTCTAGTTTTGTTACTGTTGACTATATCCGTAAGGAAGTATTCCTTCAAACATCGCTACTGGTTTTCTAGTTTTGTTACTGTTGACTATATCCGTAAGGAAGTATTCCTTCAAACATCACTACTGGTTTTCTAGTTTTGTTACTGTTGACTATATCCGTAAGGAAGTATTCCTTCAAACATCGCTACTAGTTTTCTAGTTTTGTTACTGTTGACTATATCCGTAAGGAAGTATTCCTTCAAACATCGCTACTGGTTTTCTAGTATTGTTACTGTTGACTATATCCGTAGGGAAGTATTCCTTCAAACATCGCTACTGGTTTT
>NW_013676732.1:12998-15512 GCF_000517525.1 Limulus polyphemus | reverse complement strand
CTAGTTTTGTTACTGTTGACTATATTCGTAAGGAAGTATTCCTTCAAACATCACTACTGGTTTTCTAGTTTTGTTACTGTTGACTATATCCGTAGGGAAGTATTCCTTAAACCATCGCTGGAAGAATGATACAGTGTGTGTTGTCTAGATGTAAACCCACTTCCAGCCAGTATAATATGGTCAACGTAAAAGTCTGACCACACGATCAACTTTTGGCGTAAGTCATGGCAGGAGTTTTTTTTCGAACAAAATCAATCGTTAGGCCGAACACCATCTCCTGATATGTTGTATGTTTTATATTTCTTCAACTTAAAAAAACATTTTCGTACGTTACGATTTTCGAAAAATACATCATGTGGCCATTCTCGTCTATTTATGAACGAGAATAGACGAGAAACGATTGAAATTCACCCGAAGAACCACCAACCGTCAGACGTGAAAGCAAAATGAAAACAACTATGATTATTTTTAATTATGTACAAAGCTACACAAGGGCTATCTGTGCTCTGCCCACCACGGGTATCGAAACCTGGTTTCTAGCGTTGTAAGTCCGCAGACATACCGCTGTGCCACTGGGGGGCCACAACTATGATTGTTTTTAATTATGCACAATACTATATAAGGGCTATCTGTGCTCTGCCCACCACGGGTATCGAAACCTGGTTTCTAGCGTTGTAAGTCCGCAGACATACCGCTGTGCCACTGGGGGGCCACAACTATGAAGAAACTATTATCGACTTTACAAGGACAGGGGCTCATTGACCAAAAAAAAAGGACACTTTTCGAGTAAAAAATACTCATAAACAGCAAACAGGCCTCTTTAAGAAAAAATGGGTTCTTTAGGAGCATAAGAGCAGAAAGTCAAGAGGTTGAGCCACCCCCTGCACGTGATTACTTTTATTGAAAGGGTTCCTGTTTTGGGGATAGTACAAAGAGTTTGGAACATCGAGTAAGCAAGTAAACACGTCAGTGTTTTTACAACTTTAAAAACGTTTCCCGAGAACAAATATCGACCGCCACCAGTGAAATCGTAAAACGAAAGCTTGGCGGTGCGCCGCAATATTGATTTGGTTTATTTGTGATATTCTCGCAAAGCTAGAAGTGGGTTAAAGGGTTCTCTGCGCTGGCTGTCCATGCATTTGAGCTGATATGCTAGAAGGAAGGCAGTTAGTCAAAAGCACCCACCGACAACTCTTGAGCTACTCTAATCGTTACTCTTATAACGCAGTCACGATCCCAAAGTTCATAACGCGATTTTTTGCGACAACGGGACGCCAACCACAAACCATTGGATCCGCAGTCCGGCACGCTCACCACTAAGCCAGGTGTGCTTACTTCTGTAATAAGGGTGGTTTGGAGAGGAAAATAAATGTACTACGAGTTATGTTTTTCCGGAAATTAACAACGCATTAGGAGATATGACATTCGGGATAGATAAAAAAAAAAATGGTATAGCTTAAGTAGACAACTCGTTACCAAAAAGTGCACCCCCCCCCCCACCACCAACTCCCGTTTGGCTAGCGATAAATCATTTATATAATCAGTTTTTTCCTGCACTGCGTTAAAACTTTTACTTCCTTCCCGTCTCCTCGTGCTCTTTCTTTAAACTTTTCACATGGTGGTCTTGATGGCGTTGAAATGAGTAAAGATATAAATCAAACCCAACTTATATAAAGTTGTGCTCCGCCACCTGGTGAGAGAGAAGTAAAACACTCCGTTTAGACGACCTTACGTAGGAAACAGATCAGACCTGTAGTATCTGTGTGACTGTGATTAACTACGTTGTTAATAATTTAATTAATTTGTTCAGAACCTAGAAGATGATATATTTCATCATCCCTTTCTATTTCCTTCTTTCACCTCTCTTGCTCGTTCCTCGGTAGCTCAGCCGTAATCTTAGGGCTTATAGCGCTAAAATCCGGAGTTCAATTCTTCACAGAAGAGACAGCGTGTCTGTGTTCAACAAACAGTTATTTTAATTTGGTCATTAAGCAGTAGGTTTCTATTGTATCAGTTCGATAATAATCGTCGTGTTGTTCTTATTTAACCCTTAATTGTTGTCTTGTCTTGATTACAGCGGAGTCTCTATACATTCCGTAACAAAGAAAAAAAACATTAGACTAATAGGAACAATTCGGTGATGAATACAGGTTAACCTGATTATAGAACAACCTTTATTAGGAAAGAAATAACTTAGCCTGATTATAGGAGTCTTTAACAGTAAATAGATGGTTTAGTCTGATTGAATATTGTATAACAACAAGTAAAAGCTTGGAATGATCTGTTCTTTCATTGGGGGTGTGTCTGTGAAGCCAGCTGCCCAGTGTCGGCTAACAATACAAATAATTAAATTGTGGCGGAATGATACAAGTTCTTCAAATACCTATAGAATGATAGGTTTCTTTTTTTTTTGTGAGTGTAAAATACTTAAATACACCATTTCGAGATGGTTTAGCATGATTATAAGACAGACTTTAACAGTAAATAGATGGTTTAGTCTGATTATAAGACAGA
>NW_013676732.1:11380-12164 GCF_000517525.1 Limulus polyphemus | reverse complement strand
CTGAGTGATGAGGTCGCTAGTATAAACATTTTATGTATTTAAATTACAGAGGAGATAAACACAACACTTGAAACTTCTGAAAGAATCATTGAGAATCAGTCAGACAGCCATTTGGGTTTGAGTAAAAACCTAGACACAGGACAGTTGTTCTAACACTGTTAGCCGACACGTAAATACGAAAACACAAAGGATTACTTCTGAAACGTCTGCACAAAATTGTAAGTGATATGGAAGTTGTGCTTGTTATAAAATCATCTTGAATTTACGAGTTTCACAAATCTCTCCATTAAAATTCCGTTTTCGAAGCGACAGGAAAGAGTTGCCAGAGAAACGTCGAGAGATAAGAGGAGACCATAAACTGTAGATCGGGATTCCTTTTTTTGTCGTAGATCTATTGTTAACTCCGTTCTATAGAGAGAGAGATCTAAGTAATGTACACGCGGTTCTAATAAAAGTAAACTTTATCAATTACCTGAAGAACGTGGAGAAGTAAATGTCTAGACCCTTTTAATGGTGCATGCTGTTGCTCGCGCTATGTATCCCTCGTAAAGGATTTATAGTTGGAACATGGCTTAGTTAGGTTTGGAAAGCTGATCCCATAAGATGGTGGATATGGATTTTATTTCGTAATACTACCCATCTTTTGTAACGGACGCCATCTACCGGGTATTTTGTTTTCCTGGTCTATATTTAATATAACGTCTTAAAGTTACCTTTAATATAACGTCTTACCTTTCTAACCGTATTGAGCGCAATAAAGTCTCTCCTTTTCGTTTTTTTTTTT
>NW_013676732.1:9500-10904 GCF_000517525.1 Limulus polyphemus | reverse complement strand
ATTAGGGACGGCTAGCGCAGATAGCCCTCGTGTAGCTTTGCGCGAAATTCAAAAACAAACAAACAAAACATGTATAAACTTGGTTAACACGTGGGTTTATACCGAAAGTCCTTGAGTTATGTTTTGAAAACAATCTCGAACATTTTTTTTATTATCCTAAAAAATACTAATATAAGAACGATTCTTTCCACAGTTGTTTATAAAATGTTACCCTAACAATCAGAAGTGTTTGTTATCAAAGGAAATTGTTTACGATTTGTTTATGAATATGCAAGTTTTAAAATAATCATGTATTTGATCACCTAGTTCGTCTTCCTTTATATAAAGACAAACGAAGTAAAGAAGTGAACCACAAACAAAAGTGACGTCTTTTGATAACTGACATGCGCACTTTCCTGCTCAGGTGTGAAGTCTGAAATGCCAGGCTGAACTGTTGATCCAAACTAGGTGACTTCGTTTTCAGTGCTTAATCCCGTTAGCTTTCTATCTCTCTCTGTATATATACAAATACACGATCGAGCCAGCTTTTCAGTGCTTAATCACGTTAGCTTTCTATCTCTCTCTCTGTATATATACAAATACACGATCGAGCCAGCTTTTCAGTGCTTGATCACGTTAGCTTTCTATCTCTCTCTCTGTATATATACAAATACACGATCGAGCCAGCTTTTCAGTGCTTAATCACGTTAGCTTTCAATCTCTCTCTCTGTATATATACAAATACACGATCGAGCCAGCAAAGCTGAACAAAATGCCATGTATATTGTTCGTTTATTTGAAGTTAAGCACGAACCAACACAATGGGCTATCTGTGCTCTGCCCACCACGGGTAATCGAACCCCGGATTTTAGCATTGTAAGCCCACTAACTTAGCGGTGACGCATTAGGAGGCGTAAATAGTAGTCTTAGTTCGTTTGTTGTTCAGCACAAAGCAACACAATGGGCTATCTGTGCTCTCACCACGACGTATCGAAACCGTGTTTCTAGCGTTGTAAGTCCACAGACATATGATTTCTGTAAAAGTGGCATAGCACTAAAAACTGGATTTCGATACCCGTGGTGGGCAGAACGCAGATAGTCTAGCGTGTAGCTTTGCGCTAAAACAAACAAGTCACTGTTTATGGAGGATTTTTTGAATGTTTACTCTTGCATGTGTGGGGGCGCTTAAAGTAAAGGGGAAGTACCCAAGTTTAGAGCAGCGTCCCCTATTAAACAAATTTTAATCCTGGATAATTTCTAATTTTTGTTGGGGGTGGTACAACAAAGAATGACGAAACATATATTTTACTACGAATCTGTTATATCAACAATCTAACTGATAGAAAAGCTTCAAAATTTCGCTATTATTCCTTATTGGTTTATTTATCCTATATATATATATATATATATATATATATATATATA
>NW_013676732.1:2954-8986 GCF_000517525.1 Limulus polyphemus | reverse complement strand
ATATATATATATATATATATATATATATATATGTTTCATAATACAACCGCGTGATGTCGCTAGAAACAGTTTCTATAATCACAACTTTACCTCAATTACCGATATAATGTCCCCACGAGTCGTGAAATATATCTGGTCATTTAAACCCAAACCCACAAATATTTACACAAAATAACTCGCTACCGGTTTTGGTTGATAGAGTAAGTGCCTTGTGATTGATAAAACAAATAAAAATATGATATTGCCACACATGTTAAGCCTAATACTAATAATAGGGATGGCTGATGGTGCAGCTAAATTTTGCAATAACATCGAATTTTCTGCAGTACACGTTTATCTTCGGTTGCTGTAGTTACGCTCAGACAAACAGCAAACGTAACTAGGGAACAACAGAGATCTCGCACTAATTTTAGTACTCTTGACATGGCGGTTTTAGGTTTCATTTTGGAAGTAACAAAAAGTCAGAACCTTCAGAAAATTTTGGTTCAAGCGTGATTAAATAATGCTATTCCTGACAAATGTCGGCTGTACACAAACACTCACCAGGCTGGTATATATTGTTGTAAAATTTGATAACTACATGGTCTGTCAACACTAACACACAGGTTTTACCTCAATCAGACGCACACGTAATAAATACCTTAAGCCTAAACCTCGGTACTGCTAGCCCTACTTGGATGCAGACGAACTTAACGTACTACAGTTTAATACCAATATTTAAGTGCGGAAGAAAAAGAGGTTTTTCCACAATGATTTTTTTTTTGTATCTGGAAAGAAAACTAAGGAGACACTCCTACAATACTTCTGCAAGAAGCAAGAATTTCAAAATATTTTATCAATTAACTTTAGTTACTTAGCACAGTAGTTCCTGACACGAATAATCCATTCTTAATATCTCCGATCGCTACACGCTCGATCGTAGTGCGACAGATGGCGCTGAATTATCCGAATTAATGGTTCTCGGCCTTCTTCCAACTGAGGACCAATTAATTCCGATCCCAGAATTTCAAAGACCGCTCCGTACAATATTTGCCTCCCCTCAATAGTTCAGCTGCAAGTCCGAAGGTTTATAACGCTAGAAACCAGTAGTCGATACTCGTGGTGAGCACAGCACTGATAGCCCATCATGCAGTTGTACAAGCAAACAAATCGTACAATATGAACTTTTTAAAGTACTGAAAAACATATATTTGAGTAGCTATGTTTTAAAACTTTAGTATTTCCAGTCGTGCGGTTGGGAACAACCGCCTTAATGCATTTTATGAATAGCTAAATATTGTCAATAATCCGAATGGTATACTAACCCATTACCTTTTCTATAGCAATAATAAACAATTACTTACAAAAATGGAGAAATAGGTACATCTTGGAGAATTCGAGTCTTAGGAGCCATCGTCTCGTGCTGTAAAGTCACGGCACGTACTTCACAAAATGGCCGGTCTTTATCCGCTTTTTTGATTTTATATTCTAGCACACATCCCTTGAAAAAAAAAAAAAAGTTACAAAATTAAATGTTTCTCTGAAGCGGAAATTTAATATACTTCAGTTGATGCCCCCCCCCCAGTGGCACAGCGGTATGTCTGCGGACTTACAACGCTAGATACCGGGTTTTGATACCCGTGGTGGGCAGAGCACAGATAAAAACTTCAGTTGATAAAACGGAAAATAAATAAATCCGTTTTAATTTTGGCGATCCGGAATAAAGCACGATTTAGTTATTTAGTCAGCTTTGATAGTTATTAAGCACAAAGGCTACACAATGGGCTATCTGTGTTCTGGCCACTGCGAGTATCACAACCCGAATTTCAGCGTTGTAAGCTGTGAGATTTACCGCTGAGCCACCAGAGGGAGGGGATACGTTCTAGTGAGTCTAAACAGCCGTTATAGATCTGAAAACAAACAAAGTGCCACCTCAATAATTAAATTGGGGAGCCCGAATGTCATTGTCCCCAGGCAGCCCGAATGTCATTGTCCCCAGAATTTCGCTGACAATAATTATTTTATTTAGATTTTTTTTTCTATGCACTCAGCATTTCAGAAGACGTGCTATATTAATTCCAAATGTGTATGACGAAGGAAACGCACGTGATTTATGTAGGACACAACATATAAATTGTATTTAGTATAATACTACATTTATGACGGTGTGAAATTGCCTGAATTAATAAATATATTTCATGCTAATTTGTTTATAAATGTCTGCTGAAAGTTCCAATCGTGTTTTTCATAAATAACGTCATAAACGTACAACATGACGCTTGTTTTACGTTCACAAGTTTAAAAGAGAGGCGTTTTTAACAAATACTGTCGTGGTTCAATTCAACGGCTCTTCTAAGGCGCGTTTTGTCTGAAAGGATTGATTTCACTACTCTGATTTAATCCCCTGGGCCTGGGGATCACAGTTTCTCCGCGATGTTACACAGAATACAGAAGTTCATAATGAGTTTGTGACATCACGTTCAAATTCAATGAATCCATACTCAGGATCTTGAGACTCAGCGTACATTAATGAACACATTTATTGCGTTAGATTTAGAGACAGTCCCCATTATTTAGAAACGAGTTCCTTCACATTAAAATCAAGACAAATGGGCTAGTTCTGTGCCTCTAATAATGATATCTGCTTTAATAAAAACTGAGTGAATGTGTGAATAAACTATAACAAGTGTCTTACATTTTTTAACTTGTACCTCTTATAAATTGGCTGTAGAATATTAACATTTTTAACATGTTAATTCATACCACGTATCTGGAAGAGATAGGCCACATGTAAGTTAGTGTAATATCTTTATTTTATTATAGTGTAATCGGTAGACCACATCTAAGTTAGTGTAATATCTTTATTTTATTATAGTGTAATCGGTAGACCACATATAAGTTAGTGTAATATCTTTATTTTATTATGGTGTAATCGGTAGACCACATGTAAGTTAGTGTAATATCTTTATTTTATTATAGTGTAATCGGTAGACCACATCTAAATTAGTGTAATATCTTTATTTTATTATATTGTAATCGGTAGACCACATGTAAGTTAGTGTAATATCTTTATTTTGTTATAGTGTAATCGGTAGACCACATGTAACTTAGTGTAATATCTTTATTTTATTATAGTGTAATCGGTAGACCACAACTAAGTTAGTGTAATATCTTTATTTTATTATATTGTAATCGGTAGACCACATCTAAGTTAGTGTAATATCTTTATTTTATCATAGTTATATTTTATCACAAAGATTTCAAAGCGATTATTTATGTTCGTTTCTTTGTTTTAGAGCGAAGTGACATTGTATTAGTTGCCACGTGCACCGCGGGGAATCGAACCTTGGATTTCAACGTTGTAAGTGTGCATATTCACCAGGGGACGATTATTAATGTCACTGGTATTTCAAAGTATTTCAAGACCAGTATTGCATATTCACCAGGGGACGATTATTAATGTCACTGGTATTTCAAAGTATTTCAAGATGGCGGAAAGACAACATTATAATTAGATCTTCTTTCGTAGACGAAAGGCGGAATACTTTCAGAACGTCATCCTCTACACTTGTGTTTCTACAACAGGCACTAGCCGTCCATTCCAATGTCTTAAATAACTTTTGTCAACGAGTGTGCTCGATAATCCACTTGAGCCTCTGTGCTTATCACTTCATTGAAAAACATAATGAATTTCTCACTTGTATTAAGTTCAACATACCCAATGGGCTATCTGTGCTCTGCCCACCATGGGTATCGAAACCCGGATTCTAGCGTTGTAAGTCCGCACATCTGTGCTCTGCCCACCACTGGTATTGAAACCCGGATTCTAACGTTGTTAGTCCGCACATCTGTGCTCTGCCCACCGCGGGTATCGAAACCCGGATTCTAGCGTTGTAAGTCCGCAGACGTACCGCCGTGCCACTGGGGGGGGGGATACGCAACGGAAGACTCCAAACAAGTTAAAAATATAGATACGGGTATTTCTGAACATCTATGTCCCTCTTATTTGTTTTGGTCAGCACTTTTACTATAGCGCACCCATGGCCCAAAGTGCGGATTCACAGTACGGGCACGCTAACCCAGGGCCACGCCCGGCCCTCGTCTGACTATTAATTAATTACTTTTTTTATTTTCTTATTCTGCCGAAGTCTTCGGAGAAGTTCTTAGAAAGACTGTGTTTATCGGTGGCTGAAACCGAGGTTCGATCCTGGGTCTTCTTGCCACATAGCTGTTACGTGGTTGTCTCCGCTAGGTTTCAATTGTTTGAACGTTTTTGCTGATTTCTATGCTAGGTCGACTGAAATATTATCTAATTAATAATTATACTTAGTTGATGAAGATCGATAGTTCATTTTCTAACGCCCCAATTTATCTAAATACATAACGTTGTTCTGTTTCTTCCAAAATAGGTGAAACGTAAGGAAAGAAAAACAAAAAAACTGGACTTGGTAGAGTAAGTATTATGATAAACTACACCATTAGTAATTAACATCACATTAAAGTTACGTCCATCGTACCGTTAATCTATCTTCTCCCGTGATCTGAAGATGATTGAACACGCCACGAGCCGCACGCACGAAGGAACACGATTGGCTAGAACGAAAAATGAACGTCGCTTCTGATTGGCTGTCAGAGTTGATTCGTTTTTCGGCTGAGGTGAAGAAGAAGCAGGTTCGATTCGACACAAACCCGTGGAGACATCTCAATGAACCACTTCCCGCAGGTCTACACACACGAAGAAGGTACGAAACAGGTATCTAAAAATGACTATTTCCTGATCTCTGGTCACATAGCATCTGTAGAAAAAGGTGTCTCTGTCGGTGCAAGAAATTAAGGTATTTTCCTAATCAGTTGGTTATCAATTCTTTCTGATATCACGGTACGAATAAGACCTTAAGTTCTGTTTATTGGATTAACTGTAGTCTTGGTCAGTTTGGTCGTTGTGGACGGACTGGGAGGACCGGTCAGGTTCCATTCAGACCTCTTCCTCCCTATATCATTGAATTCAGAATTGTTTTTACGTTATTAGACGGCCACGTGTGTTACTAAAAATCACCTTTATAAAGACGGGTTTTCGTTTCTTCAAAGCTTAGCGTTTTCCTAAGTATCAAAACGGTTTTAGTTATGAGAGGAACAGAACCAGATGGCGTGACGTTTTATTTATCTTTCCAACCTACTTCTAAAGACTACAAACTAAACAAATATATATAATCATTTCCTTCACGTAAATATTGGCTTAAGTTAACTTGCATGTTTTATATTAGGCGCAAAGCTGTACGTTGTGCTGTGTCCACTTGAGGGATCAAACCCCGAATTTTACCATTATAAGCTATCAAGTTTACCGCCGCCGAACCTACGGAGAGCATTGAAGTCCACCTTATTTTAATGAATAAATTATAGATTTTAGTGGAAATAAGACACTTGTCGTGACTGCTGCTATTATACCTTGTTCGCCTATAGTGCTTTTCACATAAAACGGCTTCGTACGTTAGCAGTATAATATAGTGACTTCAGAACTGCTCTACAAGTTTTCTTATGATTAGTATAAGCTCTTATCTTTAAAAGATGCTACCGTGATGGAATTAACTCACAAAGTTCCGACCTGTTCTTATACTGGTCAGCACGGACAGGGTCCACTTATTACATCGTATAGAGTATTTCATGTTACTGATTGTTACAACACTCACAACTGATCAAAATTGACCAGGAAAAACGGATAAAATCGCTTATTTTGTATAAAACAACAACAACACGGGGGACTGGCGGTGAGATTAGTTTCAACTTGACGGTATTTTCTGGTTTTTTTTCTGTCCTCTATGTCACTAAGGGCCAACAAAGACACGGTTTGTTTGGTTGTAAGTCCGCTGACATTCCGCTGTGCTACTAGAGGCCAACATAGACACGGTTTGTTTGATTTTAAGTCGCTGACATTCCGCTGTGCTACTGGGGGCCAACATAGACACGGTTTGTTTGATTGTAAATCCGCAGACATTCCGCTGTGCTACTGGGGGCCAACATAGACACGGTTTGTTTGATTGTAAATCCGCTGGGCC
>NW_013676732.1:0-2127 GCF_000517525.1 Limulus polyphemus | reverse complement strand
ACATAGACACGGTTTGTTTGATTGTAAATCCGCTGTGCTACTGGGGGCCAACAAAGACACGGTTTGTTTGATTGTAAGTCCGCTGACATTCCGCTGTGCTACTAGAGGCCAACATAGACACGGTTTGTTTGATTTTAAGTCGCTGACATTCCGCTGTGCTACTGGGGGCCAACATAGACAGAAGTAAATCTTTTAGAAACATTTGTTTCAAAAGTCAATAGAGGTTCCATCGGTAAATCTGAGAATAATTAAAGTTGGAGTATAATAATAATAATGGATCTTGAAACCAAAAAAGTTTTATTTGCGATATATAGGTAAATGGAGTACCGTTAATTATATGCGAATATGTAAATTACAAAATGGATTAACAGTTTTTAACTTATTGTTCTTTATGTCAGCGCAATGGGAGGAGAGTTAAGTGCGCCATCTAGTGTTAAAATTGTGTTTAATTAAACTTCTCAATAAATAAATCAGTAAAATGTGAATTAACAACACAGAAGCGTAATCTTTATATACCTGTTATATTTCCTTGAATAACAAATTATTAAACTAATTACTGATAATTAATAATCTTAGAATTAGGATGTTTATTTAAAAGTATTATCAATTGTTTGGCTGAATTTAAATATAATCTATTTTTAGACTTTTTTATTAAACGAATTTTTGTAAATAAAATTTTGCGAAGTTTTTATATATATATATATATATATCTTAACTCAGTACAATTATTTAATTAATATATGTTATATTATCTTAGCAGTGTAATATTTTAATATATGTTCCGTTTCTCACTCTTCATTAATTTATGATTTAATACTGTCATCCTCTAATGAGTCATTTTAACTTACGTTCTTATCCTGCTTTTAAAACGGTCCCCTAAAGTAAATACTCCACTTGAAAGAAATGAAAAGCGTGTGTAAGACAACCAACTCAATCACGATATCTCTTCCATCAAGATGGTTGGGCTGATATCACGTTATCCTGCGTGAAGAAGTTGCTTTAATTCCACAACTGTGGCCCGGCATCGCCAGGTGGTTAGAGGGCGCTCGACTCGCAATCTGTGGGTCACGGGTTCGAATCCCCCTCACACCCAACATGCTCGCCCTTTCAGCCGTCAATCCCACTATTCGTTGGTAAAAGAGTAGCCCAAGAGTTGGTGATGACTAGCTGCCTTCCCTCTAGTCTTACACTGCTAAATTAGGGACGGCTAGCGCAGATAGCCCTCGTGTAGCTTTGCACGAAATCCATAACATACAAACAAACTCCACAACTTCCATTACGTAGAGACCCCTAGTTGGAGAGTTTCAAACTCTCGTTCTCTGTGTGCCTGTTTTTTACTAAGAGGTTCAATATGGTTTAACTGTCGTTTCAACTGTTCATATTTCTTCCCTGCACTGTTCCTTGCT
Organism: Limulus polyphemus; assembly: GCF_000517525.1. Classification (NCBI taxonomy): domain Eukaryota; kingdom Metazoa; phylum Arthropoda; class Merostomata; order Xiphosura; family Limulidae; genus Limulus; species Limulus polyphemus. The sequence continues at coordinate 721 of NW_013676732.1, read as the reverse complement.
GTTACGAACGAAGATGATTTTATTGTGAAAATACACGCTTTGTACAAGGTTTATTTCCCGAAATAAAGCCAAAAAAAAGGTTTTATACTTACTAAAACATCATGGATATTATAACCTGAAAAACTTGCATTAAGGTTTTACATTAAACAGCACGTTCGATATTCAGCCCTTTGATCTCGGCTGGAACCCGTGTTGACATACTTAGTTTTTCAATACGTGACGTAACTTTCGAATCTTGATTTCACTTGTATCCATAACACATGTATTTCTGACCATAAAACATTTTAAATATATGTTAAAATAACGTATTGTGCTGCCCATTTTCATAAGGAATCCATATTAACTAAACCTAACTTTTGAATGATGTAGCTTAAAGGTTTTATTTTAAGATCCTAATGTTATTGATTGGTGAAATTTGCTTCATAAATATTTGAAAGGGTAAAGTAGACACATGGGTCAATTATTTTCTTTTTTTTTTGTCTTGGCTCAATTCCTAGTAAACATTTTTCCTCTCATTGAGAACTACGTTTTTCTGTAACACTAACTCAACCAGTTTTTTTTTTTTTTGGACAAAGGTACTACAAGTAAAACAGTAACTTACTTTGTACTTAAAGGTCTTATGGACAAAGGTATTACAAGTAAAACAGTAACTTACTTTGTACTTAAAGGTCTTATGGACAAAGGTATTACAAGTAAAACAGTAACTTACTTTGTACTTAAA
>NW_013676731.1:15113-16020 GCF_000517525.1 Limulus polyphemus | reverse complement strand
TAATATATTCACTCTTGTACTGGTAATCGTAATGGATAATATATTCACTCTTATAGAGTAATTTTAATGGATAATATACTCACTATTGTAGATTTAAGCTTAATGGACAATATATTCAGTATTGTGAATTTAATCGTTAAGGATAATATATTAAATCTTGTAGAGTTAATCGTAACGGATAATATATTTACTCTTGTAGAGTTAATCGATATGGATAATATATTCACTCTTCTAGAGATAATCGTAATGGATAATATATTCAGTATTGTAGATGTAATCGTTATGGATAATATATTCACTCGTTTAGAGTTAATCGTTATGGATAATATATTCACTCTTATAGAGTTCATCCTAGTGGATAGTATATTCACTCTTGTACTGTTAATCATAATGGAAAATAATATTCACTCTTGTAGAGTTAATCCTAATGGATGATATATTCACTCTTGTACAGTTAATCCTAATGGATAATATATTCACTCTTGTACAGTTAATCCTAATGGATAATATATTCACTCTTGTAGAGTTAATCCTAATGGATAATATATTCACTTATTTACTGGTAATCGTAATGGATAATATATTCACTCTTATAGAGTTAACTTTAATGGATAATATACTCACTATTGTAGATTTAAGCTTAATGGACAATATATTCAGTATTGTAAATTTAATCGTTAAGGATAATATATTAAATCTTGTAGAGTTAATCGTAATGGATAATATATTTACTCTTGTAGAGTTAATCGATATGGATAATATATTCACTCTTCTAGAGATAGTCGTAATGGATAATATATTCAGTATTGTAGATGTAATCGTTATGGATAATATATTCACTCTTCTAGAGTTAATCCTAATGGATAATATATGCACTTATTTACTGGTAATCGTAATGGATAATATA
>NW_013676731.1:6575-14337 GCF_000517525.1 Limulus polyphemus | reverse complement strand
ATCGTAATGGATAATATATTCACTATTGTAGAGTTAATCGTAATGGATAATATATTCACTATTGTAGAGTTAATCGTAATGGATAATATATTCACTATTATAAAATTAATCTTAATGGATAATATATTCACTATTGTAGAGTTAATCGTAATGGATAATATATTTACTCTTGTAGAGTTAATCGTAATGGATAATATATTCACTATTGTAAAGTTAATCGTAATGGATAATATATTCACTATTGTAGAGTTAATCGTTATGGATTAAATTTAAAATCGTAATGGATAACATATTCAGTATTGTAGATGTAATCGTTATGGATAATATATTCACTCTTGTAGAACTAATCGTAACGGATAATATATTCACTCTTGTATAATTAATCGTTATGGATAAGATATTCACTATTGTATAATTAATCCAAATGGATAATATATTCACTATTGTACAGTTAATCCTAATGGATAATATATTCACTCTTGTACAGTTAATCCTAATGGATAATATATTCACTCTTGCATTGGTAATCGTAATGGATAATATATTTATTCTTGTAGAGTTAATCGTAATGGAAAATATATTCACTATTATAAAATTAATCTTAATGGATAATATATTCACTATTGTAGAGTTAATCGTAATGGATAATATATTCACTATTATAAAATTAATCTTAATGGATAATATATTCCCTATTGTATAATTAATCCTAATGGATAATATATTCACTCTTGTAGAGTTAATCGTAATACATAATATATTCATTATTGTAGAGTTAAATTTAATGGATAATATATTCAGTATTGTAAATTTAATCGTTAAGGATAATACAATCGGTGCCTTTAGGGAGCCAACCACTATATTGTGTATGAAGTGAGGGAATAAAAAAATTAAGGACACATAATATAAACTTTTATTACACACATTCATAGAATAATCGCTTTAAAAGAAACGAAGGTTTGTTTAAAGCGATGTATTAGATATCTATATATGTTTTATTTGAAGAGGCTGCATTTCTACTGGTAAAATTTTATTTGGGCTTAGTGGGGGTTGTGTTTTAGTGTAATAATACACAGCAACTATACATTCTAACTATATTCTCAAACAAATATCCAGTTGCAGCTTAACATTTTACATCTCGAACTAATGCGGTTAGATAGTCAATAGCTACAGTAAATCATCATGAACCGTATCAGCTAGTTACTAGCTATGTTTATTATCATTACAGTGTATAAAGTTAGCTACCATATCTAGTAATCCTTTACCCATCGTTGATCAGAAAAAAAACCCAGCAAACAAGATAAATAAAAAATTGTGAATTTAAAAACCTGCAAATAGGGATAGTAAATAAGTAAGAAAAAATTGTTGGAGATAATGTAGACGTTTTTACTCAATCTACACATCCATATTTCGATTCACCAAATGTAATTCTAGGTAACAGCATGGAACCAAAAATAGGGGTTTGTAGTTTGAGTAAATAATGTCTACAGTATCTCCAGCCTTGTTTCCTTACTTTTTTACCATCCCTATTTGCAAATTTTTAAATTTCTAATTTTCTATTTATCTTGTACGTCTAAAAGTCAGCAGTTTCATGTCATTATGTTTGTGTTTCACTGTAACCCTGAGTGAGGCTTACAGCAATGTTTGACACAAAATAAAAAATAATCCATATTGTTTCTGTTGGGTGAGCTTTGCAATCTCAGTTTGTTCTCTTATTCTCTCTATTTCTCGTCTTTCCTTTCTCTCTCTTTTCCTTCTTTATAAATTTGTGCTCATGTACACACTATCTCTCTATTTCCAGTCTTTCCTTTCTCTCCATTTCTTTTTTACTCTTTCTCTTTCTATCTTTGTCCGCTTATTCTCTCTCTCTATTTCCATTCTTTCCTTTCTCTCCTTTTCTTCTTTCAGTCTTTCTTCCTGTCTTCTCTGCCCATGCTCTTCTCTCTATAGTTCTTGTTGTTTAACAGGCCTATTTATTTCCGCTGTCGTTCATGTCTTTTTTATACTGCTGTTTACAACTTTATAATCCTCGCTGGCTCGCCAAATGTCAAGGTTTTATGTATATGTGGGCTAATGATTCTTTTACAGTAAGTGTCTGTGAATTGTTGGCGATAAATTTGAACAGTAAAAGGACAGCACACAATCCACTTGTTTTAAACTAATATATTCGAAACAAAACAAACGTGTGTACAAAATTATTTACACTATAAAATCACAGTTTTCTCTTTTCTTGTCAAAAGTCCACACAGGCTGATTCAGTTACTTTAGAATCCAACCGACAAGATGAAATGTTTTTTTCTATATTGTTTCGTACATTACAATCTGCGGTAACTTACCACAGACTACGCTAGCGGCTGGTAACAATACTTATTCAAGGTAACGAGAAAAATAGTGAATATTCTAGTAACTTGGCGTCAAAAATACTACAAAAATTGAACCACACACTCAATGTACGACTTTTACCGAGTTACATAACCAAACTTGAAGATTTACCATGCCAATCTATTGAAGAGGTACTTCAAGAGGGAAAAGAAGACCTTACGGGTGCAGCTATTGAGGTACAGATGGACATGGTAGTTGTGGCTAATGTGTGTATCGTGAGTATAACACAGCATATGTTAACAGTACTCGTATTCCTATTTATGATTAAAAAAAACACGAGTCTGTATCCCGCCCTTATTAATTCCGGAATACAAAAAAGAGGGTAGCCAGCCACTCAAAAAAAAAATCTTACCACCCACTATCCACGCCCAGGGATTAATTGTCACATTTATAACACACCGCTAATATAATATTTGAAAATATAATATTTTGGGGCATCACACGCATTCAAACCCGGCTCGCCAGCTTAGATATCCATAGCTCTACCACAGGGACAATCCGTGTTTATAAAATTCACATTACCAATGATAACTTTGTGCTAGTGTAAAGTTCTAAAGGAGGTCCTATGAGAAGAGAGACCAACAAGGAAACTACATATATTGATTTAGTCTATATAAGAAGACTTAGGATATGAACTAAGAACAGTCTTTGTATATAGTGTTAAAAATATTGTAAATATATTTCTTGAAAAGGGGCTTATTTTTGGATATACAAGATTGTTTAGTGTTGGTGATATTAATTGGATTATTTCTTGAGTTAATATTTAATGATTCTATAGTTCTTCGTAACATGACTGTTAAAAGTTAATAATTTTTAAGCCGAAAGTTATGATTGGAGGAAAAGACAAAATAGAAAGAGAAAAGGAGTATTGAACCAAAGCAGTTCTACTGGGGAAGTCAAACCCATCAAAGACAATCAGTAGCCCTTCAATAACAAGAAGGCCAAAAATCGACGTTTGAAGGTCGGACAGGAGGACTTAGTTCTGCTACCCACAACTAACAACAAACTCACCTAGCAGTGGAAAGGACCATTTGAAGTACAGGAAGTTATCAACAGAATACACTATAAGGTGAGTGTGGATGGGACGGCCTAGTGGAAATTTCGAGGAACTATACAAAAATAAGACTGCTGAAGCAACTGCAGTCATCAGAAGAGCTCAAGAGAAAAATTGCAAGCAAGATATGAAGCCTCTTAAAGTCTCGAAAAGTGGCATCCCGAATGTAGGTCTAGAGGAGTGGAAAAAAGCTCAGAAGGAAGAACATTCTCTGTAGAAATTTCGGGACAACCTGGTATGTTTTCAATCACTAATTCGTATAATGGTGTCTTGATACACATGGCTTCAAGGTCTCCTACATAATATGGAGTATCCACCAATATTTTTGCTGTGGGAAACTTTCTCACTGTTCCATCAATTAGCACACAAGGACATACCTTACCTTTCATCTGGTTATCAGCTACTAGACTGGTCCTCACTGCTGCACTACTACACCTAGTGTCTCGTAGAACCTTAACTTTCTTGTCACCAACACAGCCTTCACATATTGACATGTTATGATTTGTTATGATCTCTCGATATGTGTAACATGCTCCAATCACTACTGGCACTGTTGATCCATTTGTTAATTTGAGCTGACCATTATTCGTACACTGGTCAATCAGGAAAATGGCACTTCCTTCTTGTGGTAAAGGAGAGGCTGGAAATAGAGAAATAGTATATATGAGCACAAATTGTGAAAGAAGAAAAGGCGAGAGAGGAAAGACGAGAAATAAAGAGAATAAGAGCACAAACTGAGATTGCTAAGCTCTCCCAACAGAAAGAAGAAGGACCCAAGAATGACAATGGAGTCAGGGCTAGCCGACCCAAGCTGCCCAAATTTCATGAACAGAAAGATGACATGGATACTTTCCTGAAAAGATATGAAAGATTTGCCGAAAGTCAGAACTGGGTCATAGGGCAGACTGCCTCAGTCCACTTCTCACAGGAAAAGGCCTACAAGTCTATGCAGGCATGACGTCAGAAGATGCCATAGACTATGACAACTTAAAAATAGCTTTACTGAAACGATATGAACTTACTGAAGAAGGTTTTTGAAACTGGAGAAACTGTATTTCAGTTTGTAAAACGTCTATGGCGATACTTCACCAGATGGACTGACATGGCCAAATGTGAAAATAGTTTTGAAGGAGTGGCAGATCTACTAATACCTGAAAGGTTTATGAGCACGTGCTCCACTGACATGTCACTGTTCCTAAAGGAGAGAGCACTAAAAGACGAAGAGGAGATGATCAAGCTGGCAGAACAGTATGTGGAAGCTCATGGAGGGAGTATAACTGGCAAGTCCAAGGATAGCTAGTTAAAGTCGAAATCACTGGTAGCTGAGCAGAAGTCTACCAAAGGTGACAGGAAGTTAACAGACATATCGGAGAAGAGATGCTATATTTGTTATAAAATAGGGCACATTGCAAAGGAGTTCAAGTCCATTACCAACAAGCAACAGTAGAAATATCAACATGAAGCAGATGGGGCTATTTACAAAAATAGTGTTGGTAAGAAACAAAAAAAGAGTGACTGTCACCATGGATGCTACTGCCAGAAAAAACAGAATTAAGACAACTCATCAGATTCCTCTCATTTTCTTCTTTTAGTCTTTCTCTTTCAGTCTTTATTCCTCTCTTCTCTGCCTACACTTTTCCCTCTCTAGTTCCTGTTGTTGTTTAACACACTCTCGTAGTTCACTGTCTTTTAACCTAAGACACTCACCTCTTTCTATCGATTTATCAAAATCTGTTGACGTGGTTATACAGCGTGATTGTAATCTCTACACTATTTTCGCCTCCACTACAGTTGTGCACATATAGGCCTATTTATTTCCGCTGTCCTTCGTGTCTTTTTTTTATACTGCTGTTTACCACTGTATAATCTTCGCTGACTCGCCAAATGTCAAGGTTTTATGTATATGTTGGCTAAAAATTTTTCTAGAGTAGGTGTCTGTGACTTGTTGGTAATAAATTCGAACAATAAACGGACAGCACACAATCCACGTGTGTTAAAATAATATATTGAAAACAAGACAAACGTATATACAAAAATTATTTACACTATAGAATTACAGTTATCTATTTTCTTGCCAAATGGTCCACACAGGCTGATTCAATTACTTTAGAATCCAATTGAGAAAATGAGTTATTTTTCTCTACTTTGTTTGTTACTGTACAACCTGCGAAAAATTCACCCACATTACTCTATTGGTTAACACAGTTGTATCTCGAAACTTTAAATAATTGTCTCCTTTTTGTCCAAGTCCACACAGACGGGTTGAGTTACTTTAGAACATCCTTTGACAAGACAGATTCTTCTTCTTATCGTAAACTGTGAAACTCACTTTAAAATATCCCCCGTTATGGCTAATCACTCACACTCCCGCTAACTTTACGTTTTCTAATTATTATTTTATCTTTACTTTCACTTGACTTCACACTTTTCTACTTTACTTCTTGACTTGCGAGCCACCTATATGAATACTTTATTCACTGAGGCCTCGAACTTTCTCTAAATTACACAAGCGGCTGGTAACAATACTCATTCAAGGTAACGAGAAAAATAGCGAAGAAGAGATTCTAGTAACTTGGCGTCAACAATACTACAACAATTGAACCACACACACAATGTACGACACTTATCGAGTTACGTACCCAACCTTGTCATAACTAGCCTTAAAAATATTAATTTTTAACAATCTTGTTATAAAGAACTAAACCATCATTAAATATTAACTCACGAATTAATCCAAATAATAACACTTACAATAAACAGTCTTATATATCCAACACACCAAGAAAGTAAAGTAACACTGTAATTACCAAATTTGATGAACTAAAGAAATACATGGAAATCTTTCGAAACTTTGTCCAATACATCGGAGCTACTTTTGTAAATCAGTCCTCCAAGACGTTTTTCTACATGTGCCACAATGAACTAGGCAGTTGCTCCCCTTTCTTTACCTTTGTTTGACCACTCAGGATTTATATTTATGCTCACAACTTCAAAATCCATCAGAACACACACACACTCATACCCACACTCATTAGAATATCCAATAATAAGATAAGATATGCTCGCTGTCATGATGGCCAGAATCATCAGGTGAAGAACTCCCCTGACATTGCACAACCACTCGTGGATCATTCCATTCACCGTCAAAAAAAATAAAAAAATAAAGGCAAACAAGGACTTTCCACCAAGATGTATTACTGACTGATTCATATTCTAAGCTTACTGTACAGGAGGACGCCATTTACCCGTCTCACGTATAAAAACTACTTCTATTTTGCATGCAGATATATACGATTTCAGGTGATTTCTTACGCAAAACATTCTGCTATAAAAGTCTAATTGATCGCTCGAAAAGAAAGGATCACAAAGCTCTTTCAACCTCCAGCTATCAGTTTTCACTTTCCAAGAGCAAGGCTGAGGTTAGAATTAATAACACTGTCATTTATAACACCAGAGAAAGCCATCATAATACATAATACTTAGTCAAGAATTTTATTTTCCAGGATACTAAACCTGTTTTTCTCAGGCAAAGTTTTTTAGATATATAAAACTAAATATCAATGTCTAAATATGCTCTCTGTATAAGAAAGTCCTAAAAATAACGTGGAGAAGATACCCTTTTAAACGCACCGAGCAAACCACAAAATAATTATTCATCAGTTTAGAGTAATATCATGAGGATACCACTAGTCGTTTTATCATTTTTTTCACAATTACAATGTTAGTATTTTTTCATATTATGAGTTTTTGTATTACGAACGAAGTGAGAGTATATTTTAACTGAATTAAATTTATATTTTATTTATAATTATTTTTATACACAGGTGTATAAAAATATCACACTCTTGCTATCATGTGGTCTAATGTGCAGTGTTACCTTATAGAATTTCAAAGTTTATAAGTCATTTCCATAACCAATATTTAGGAATATCTTATCAACCAGAATGCTGAACAGCCAAATGTTTATGATTATAAACCAGCAACAGAAAATTACCACCTTTCAAAGAGATAACTGCTAGAGCGTCTGCATCTTGCTCTCTAGACAAGAAAAAATACATTTCGTGCATTGGTTCCTTCACTGTACAGTTGGCAATAACACTTCGAATCCCTCATCAACATTTATTCGAGAAGTCCACTGTGTCAAGACTGATCTGGTAGGCGTCAGATGATTTTCCACAGAAATGCAGGTTATCTATTTCATGGATAAATCTACGTGACCTGTTACACAGAAGGTCCATCCAAGTATTTCAGGACCTGAACCAAAATTTTAATGCAACCACCTTCATCGTGTGGGTGGCATTACCTAGACTTAGAAGGAGAAATGTC
>NW_013676731.1:4638-6557 GCF_000517525.1 Limulus polyphemus | reverse complement strand
ATAAGGTTGTTATTAATGGATTCCAGTCAGGGTAGCTGGATAAGGTTGTTATTAATGGAGTTAGTTAGGGTAGGTGGATAAGGTTGTTATTAATGGAGTCCAGTTAGGGTAGCTGGATAAGGTTGTTATTAATGGAGTTAGTTAGGGTAGGTGGATAAGGTTGTTATTAATGGAGTCCAGTTAGGGTAGCTGGATAAGGTTGTTATTAATGGATTCCAGTCAGGGTAGCTGGATAAGGTTGTTATTAATGGAGTTAGTTAGGGTAGCTGGATAAGGTTGTTATTAATGGAGTCCAGTCAGGGTAGCTGGATAAGGTTGTTATTAATGGAGTTAGTTAGGGTAAGCTGGATAAGGTTGTTATTAATGGATTCCAGTTAGGGTAGCTGGATAAGGTTGTTATTAATGGAGTTAGTCAGGGTAGCTGGATAAGGTTATTATTAATGGAGTCCAGTCAAACTGGACCGTTGTTACTAGTGTAGTAACTCAGAGACTTAGTGCTTGGACCATTTATTTACATTTTTCATATTGATAAGGACACAATCATCAAATTAATGAAATTATCCGGTGACATTAAATTATTGGCTATTTCTAGCGGTATTGAGGATGTTGAAGTTTGACAAGAATTGTTTGGATTAACTTATAATCTGTACAGATTATTGACAAATGATCTTTAGTTACAGCAAGTACAAGACAACACATTTAGGTTAATATAACTTGGATCAAACCTTTAATATAAATAGAAAGGCATCCAATAGCACGACTGAAGAAAATTAACTTGTCGTGGTCACAGATAAGTCACTGTTACTAGCAGTAGAGCTGTGAGAATGTGAAGATGTATTACTGGATATGTTGGTTACAAGTATTTATATATCTATACAAATAAATCACTAGTAATCTTAGCTTAATCTGCTTGAAATAATCTTAGCTTAGCTCTTCGTTTACTTTCGTTGAACAGTTTTTATTACGTGTTCTGACGGTGTAACTCTATCGCTGTTGTGGGTTTAACTATTGTCTGAACACCAATTAACATAAGCGCATGCGTACAAAAGCATCGTCTACTTCAAAATTTTAATAAACGAGTGTTAACTGGCTACTCCATAATTTAGGCGACATATATGTCTACTGTGACTGCACGGTTTTTCTGGTACACATCGTCAGTCAATAACTTTGTCTACTGTGACTGCACGGTTTTTCTGGTACACATCGTCAGTCAATAACTTTGTCTACTGTGACTGCACGGTTTTTCTGGTACACATCGTCAGTCAATAACTTTGTTTTCTACGCTATCACGCCATGATATCGCTTCGTCACGCTGTCAGGTCACGATTTCGCTAAATGTCACGCACACGTCTGATAGAATAACAAGTCAGAGAAATGATTCTACGCCTATTTCTACGTCACAACGATTATTTAAGGAAACATGCTTTCTTTGGTAGTCGTATCTTTTATTGTGATTAGTCTGTGAATTAGAAGATTCGTGGCTCGTGTCCCGTTGCCGCATAAATGAGTTCCGCACTTCTGAGTCATGGGTGCACTAGCAGGGTGGCGGTGGGTGCTGTTGATTAGCTGCCTTACCTCTATCCGAATGTGATTATTTGAGCAACAAACAATCTTTCATTGAGTTCCTACTGACCTTATGCCATCACATCATTACTGGCCAGTGATAGAAGAATACAATGTGAAGAGAAATAAATAATAAAGAACCGTGTACTTTAATGAAGAGAATTAGAACTGGGACTATTATATTTACTATAATACAACTAGAGTTGGAATTAAACAATGATCATAAGATTATTCTAATAAATCAAATATTTAGAGGAACCTTCAGTTGAGTATGTATATATATATATGAACCTATAGAAACTATTTAATATAGTGCTGAGCCATTATGAACAGTAGGCACCGGAAGTAAAGTGTGT
>NW_013676731.1:0-3722 GCF_000517525.1 Limulus polyphemus | reverse complement strand
CCTGGGGGAATAATGAGCTTTAACTATGTTGCTGATCACGTTTTTCACTAATTGTTGCTAACCTGGGGGAATAATGAGCTTTAACTATGTTGCTGATCACGTTTTTCACTAATTGTTGCTAACCTGGGGGAATAATGAGCTTTAACTATGTTGCTGATCACGTTTTTCACTAATTGATGCTAACCTGGGGGAATAATGAGCTTTAACTATGTTGCTGATCACGTTTTTCACTAATTGATGCTAACCTGGGGGAATAATGAGCTTTAACTATGTTGCTGATCACGTGACGCACAGAAGCTCCTGTCTGATCTGTCTATGGTAAATCACGTGGTTGAATCACGAGCTTCATCACAACATTCCGCTCTGTACGAGCAACAATACTGCGAGAGCTAATCATGTTACATCAGAATAAAAACCAGAAGCAACAAGCGAAGAGATTTAACACGACCTCACGTGCTGACCAGTGTTCAAAGGACCAAAGTGATAAGTTAAACGAAGTCCAACTTTCTTGAACCCTTTTTCGGAAAAGAACATTTCACATTTTAACACCTGAATACTTGAATAAGAACTGTTTGACAAAACACACATTTATCAGAAAATTGCTGTTATACGTATAGTGACATTAATTACGTTAATTAACAAGGATATAAGTAGTAAAATAACACCTGATTATCTAAAGAACTAAGGCTAAACTACATCCGAGGCCCAGAAATAAAGTGTCTAGCAGGTGATAGATAACAACAACTACATTTGTAAACACAGGGGGATGATAATACAGAGTAACAGTGATCCAAACACTGACTTTCAAAAAAAAAAAAAGCTTCTGTACTTACAAAACCTTAACATTTGCTTTAGTTAATGAACTTCAATATATGGACACTAGATGGCAGCAAACAGTATCATGTAAATAGAAGCAAATTCCGAGCTAAACATTATCGAACACCACATTTTCAATATGTTCTGAGGATATAAGGTGGACCAATCTCGAGCAGGAAGCGAAGATTATATGAAGGAAGAGCCTTTTTTACAAAAATCACAAGAAGTTTGTTTATCTCTCAGTTCATTAAAATAACTCAGGCTTAGTAAAAGATAAGGGTAGAATTGTTACTTGCAAGACCTAGAAGTTCTGGTTGTTAGTAATTAAGCACAAAGCTACACAATGGGCTATCTGTATTATAAGACCGCAGACATACCTCTGTGCCACCACCTAGGGGGAAAAACACGTAAAGTTTTAAAATAAGAAAATCATTTAATAATTCGGTGATATGTTAAAGGAAGAAAGTTAGGTTTGGATTTGATTAGTTAGAAAGAGTTTTGTATTAATAAACATTTGATCAGACCAACTACTAACTAAGAACCCTATCTTCTACAGAAACAGAGACAACTAATCCGTCAGTTGGAAGAAGAGATGAGAAACTCTCAACTGAGAGGACACGACCCTGAAATACAACAGCATGTCGAGGCCCTCTACAGTGAAAAAGAACACATACAAAAAGAAAACTTACTGCTCAGAGAAACCATTAAGGTAAACATACAGAAGAAATCCTCATAAATCTAACTTAGTTGTCATGTGATTCAGTTAAGATCTAATGTATAATAAACATTAAGTTTCTCATCTGTAGTATCGAACTCAAGTGTAAACAAAGAATATTTTAAAGTGTGTTTTTTATTTAATTTTCTCCTGATCTTTGAATTCTTGTTTTTGTGTTCTTATCTAAAATGACCCTGTGTGAGATACGTTATGCTTGGTGTTAAAGTTACTTTCTGGTGAGATAAGGAATCATTCATTAGCTAATGACCCTGTGTGAGATACGTTATGCTTGGTGTTAAAGTTACTTTCAGGTGAGATAAGGAATCATTCATTAGCTAATGAACCTGTGTGAGATACGTTATGCTTGGTGTTAAAGTTACTTTCTGGTGAGATAAGGAATCATTCATTAGCTTGAATTGTTTCGAATGAACTATTTAGATAGGTGAAAAACGTTTGACTGAAGACGTGTTTAATCTACTTAATAGCATCTGTATAAAGTAACATATTGGTTGTTAAACAGTGCAGGTGTGTTTTGTATTAGCTAGGTTACATCATGTTTTAATTAAGGTTTTGGTTTTGTTATTATACGTGTCAAGGATAAAAGTTAAACATTTTATAAATCATGATTGTTAGTTGCAGAAAAAAAAAAAGGAACAAAAAACTTAATTCCAATCGGAAATTCTCGGAAAAAATCTACGAATGTTCTAAGTTTATAAAGAAACAATCCAAGATGTCACTTACCAGTCTGAAAGTTTCATATTTTATTTGCGACAGGACTTAGAGATGAGAATTGAGACTCTGAAACAAACCTTAGCGGCAAAGGAAGAAAGCATAACGAAGCTGATGGAGATACAACACAGTCAAGGAACAGGTACCTATTCATCTGTACTTGTAACATGTTTAAAGTTTACTCCTCTCACCGCCAGATGTACCTTATAAACAGTATACCCACTAATCGCTTGGCGATTTTACTTCCCAAGTTGGGCCTAGCGTGGCCAGGTGGTTAGTACGCTACCAGATGTACCTTATAAACAGTATACCCACTAATCGCTTGGCGATTTTACTTCCCAAGTTAGGCCTAACGAGGCCAGGTGGTTAGTGCGCTACCAGATGTACCTTATAAACATTATACCCACTAATCGCTTGGCGATTTTACTTCCCAAGTTGGGCCTAGCGTGGCCAGGTGGTTAGTGCGCTCGACTCGCAATCTGCACAGATAGCCATCGTGTAGTTTGCTCGCTATTTACAAACAAACCACAAAGTTCCCAAGTTGGGCCTGGCGAGGCCAGGTGGTTAGTGCGCTCGACTCGCAATCTGCACAGATAGCCATCGTGTAGTTTGATCGCTATTTACAAACAAACCACAAAGTTCCAAAGTTGAGCAGAAAATCTGTAGTATGTCTAATATAAATTAATTTCTCTTACGAATATATCGGTCCACATAAAACGCTTATTAACCTGCTACAAATTTTCATTTAATCCTTTTTTATTAATGAATAAAAGAACGTAAGAAACTATTTTTGTGGTTAAAAAATAAGATTGTTATGTTTTGGACTCAAGGGGGGTGGGGTGGGTGAGCGTGACACCTGACTTAAGAAGCAGGAAAGGTAATTTTAAAACATGACATCTTTCTCTCTGCTTTAATTAGAAGTCGCCAACTTATCGTGTACTTAAAACCTTACTAAATATAAGCATTTATGGGGTTCTTAAAGACAACTGTGTTGTTCAAAACAACATTGCATTGTGTAAATTCCTTAAAAAAGATTCATATTAACTATGTTTCGTTTTCTGTTGTGGCCCCCACTGGCACATCGGTATGTCTGCGGACTTCCAACACTAAAATCCAGGTTTAGACAGCCCATTGTGTCTTAACTACAAACAATCTTCCTGCTGTGGTTATAAATTTGAGTGTTGTGTTGTGCTTTTGTCAAGTTAATGAGCTAATTCTATTTTATAATTTTGAGTACTGCATTTTTCTCAAAATTATGGCTGTATCGTTTGTTTTTCAAGCGAAATATTTTCTGTATTTTTTGAAGTTCAAATTAAGCTTGAAACTAATTTTGTTTGATGTTTATACACTGGAAGATAGGTTAAAGACTAATAATTTTGTTTGATGTTTATACACTGGAAGATAGGTTAAAGACTAATAATTTTGTTTGATGTTTATACACTGGAAGATAGGTTAAAGACTA
>NW_013676730.1:14652-17488 GCF_000517525.1 Limulus polyphemus | reverse complement strand
TACTAGATATGTAAAATTATTCTTTTATGTTATTGGAAAATCATAATATATTTGTATTTCGATTTCATAATTTTTTTACACTTGAGTTACTTGATCCCCCTCCTAATTTTTTTTTTCTGCGGGCGCCCTTGGGCACAACGCATGTTTTCTGTCTTAACTATCCCTTCCCCCCTAAAGCAACTTAATAAATAGCAAAGTACAAATTATCAAAATTACTCTAACTGTGTTGTAAATTCTACGCATTACGAATATAAATGGTCTTACCGGAATGTGATGACTGTGTTGTAAAACTTATGCATTACAAACTCAGTTACCTAACATCCTAGATCGCCCATATCAACAAAGCCTTACTTTAAACCATGAAACGTAGCACCATAACCTGAAATTATGGCAACATAAAAAGAAATAACGCATGTAGATCAAATGTAAATGAGCAAAATCCACTTTTTTTACAATAATATATTCAAAACAATTCAAACGTCCGTTTATTGTTGAAATGTATCGGCAATAAGTCACAGACACCTACTGTAAAAAATTCTGCCCCATATACAAAACCTTACAGTTAGCAATTCCTGTAATCACTAGATTTTGTCCACCATATTGGATGTCTAGACCAAATAATTCAACACACACGTTAATGGACAAAAGCATTGCACTGCTACTGTATAATATGGCGTCAATGAACAAGAACTACGCATTAAAAAACTTATCATCTTTGAAGTTAGTTCGGAATTTATTAAAATAAAATCTCCATCTGTATATGTAAGCCTCACGTGGCTTTACCTAAAAACTTGAAAAAAAAAAGTGAAATAAATACGTTCCTCTCTGGCAAAAATCCTAAAACAAAGCAGCCCTATACATCGTTGGATAGTTTTGAGTTGCCATACTAAATATTAGTGACATTTTTTCTATTAATTTCTGACCTATCAGAAACTGACCCTAAACTGTAAGCCATAATTCTTTTAAGCGAATATTTCGGAACTGTGACCAACCATATCTTCCATGCAGTGTAAACTTTTTCTCTAGAAAACTTTGACACATTTTCCTTTTTTTCAGTCTTAGTGTTTGAATTTTAACTGATTTCAAGCCCATCAGGCCCAGAACAGGGACTGGGTTATCTTTTGCAGGTAGTTTACTGCTGTAAAGCAAATCAGGACCAGAACAGGGACTGGGTTATCTTTTACAGGTAGTTTACTGATGTTAAGCCCATCACACCCAGAATAAGGACTGGGTTATTTTTTACAGGTAGTTTACTGCTGTCAAGCCCATCAGGTCCAGAACACGGACTGAGTTATATATACTGAAGCCATCTTGAAACGACAGTCAATTTTAATTTGATAATAGTTATTAGGAATTATTCTGATCTTTAGTGCTGAATATTTGTATATAAATAACTACATATCTATTGTTTAATTAGAATTTTCTAATAATGTGAAAATAATACAACGTTTAACACTCACACACATGAGTGTTAAACCATTTAACAAATAATCTAATGTAGTTAAACTATCAATTAAACGTGATAAGTTAGAAAGCTTAATGACAAACGATATCCAAAATCGTTTAATACTTAATAATTTGTTCACATTCAAGGACAAAATGTCCAAAATACACTGTTCATGTATTGTATTTATGTAGTTGTTTAAAATGTGAAAGTTGGTATGTCGGAAGTAACATTCATAAAATAAAAAAGCCGGTGTTTGGTACATGCATTAGAAAGTCCGAACTAAGTTAATGCTGATAGACAAACAAAATTAGACTGTAGAAAAGTGCACCATATGAAGATGACACATTAGTGCAACATATGAAGATGACACATTAGTTGTACGTATTAAGTACACTTTATTATTATTTATAAAAAAAGGTTAAATTGTGGTAAGGGACCGTTGCTCTAGATTAGGAATGTGACGTACTCCAATTTAGGAAGAGATTAGAAAATATTGAGGAATTCTTTTGATCCCTAAGATCTCCTTGGATACGCCCTTAATGTTTTTAGTATAGGCTGTTTGAAAGTAGTCGAATTATAAATTTTGAAAGTGTCAATATGCAAAATGTAATAAAATTAAAATTTTTAATTCTTTGTAGAAGTTAGTTGAGGACACAAAATTGTTTAAAGGATCATGTTAGATAATGCTCCCACTGCTTTCTTTTTTTATTAAATCCCTAGTGACCATGTTTTGTAGAAGGTAATAATTCACTCTTTTTTTTATCACCCTTCCTTAATATTTTTCTTGCCATTCCCTAATCCAAAACAGCCATTCCATCCACAATAAGAATTCTTACCGTGCCCATAAAGTAAAGAAAACGTTTTCGTTGGATTTTTGGTTGTTTTTGAAGAAAGAACCTCGATAACGTTAATACTTTTTACTTATATCACCTGTTACATACTGAGGAAGTCGCAAACCTTTTACTACATAACGTTAATACTTTTTACTTATATCACCCGTTACATACTGAGGAAATCGCAAACCTTTTACTACATAACGTTAATACTTTTTACTTATATCACCCGTTACATACTAAGGAAGTCGCAAACCTTTTACTACATAACGTTAATACTTTTTACTTATATCACCTGTTACATACTGAGGAAATCGCAAACCTTTTCCTACATACTATTCACTAAAGAATAAATGTGCAGGAAATCTAACATTTCTGAGAAATCATTATATACACCTGGAAAAAAGTTAAGCACCCCCAAATATTTTTCAGGATTGCTTATTGAAAATAAGGTTTAATTTTCATGATGTTGAGCAATGTTCATAAATTCAAACATAATTAAAAGGATGTGAGCGTTCAGGTGTGACATTTAAATCAGGCGCGTTTTTTTCCCCAC
>NW_013676730.1:12103-13652 GCF_000517525.1 Limulus polyphemus | reverse complement strand
AAATAGGAGGGGGATCAAGTAACTCAAGTGTAAAAAATTATGAAATCGAAATACAAATATTTTATGATTTTCCAATAACATAGAAGAATAATTTTACATATCTAGTAATTTTTTTCTTTTTGAAAATCCAGGGGGGTCAAGTGACCCCCCCGGCCCTTCCTGTGGGCGCCCATGGTTGTGACGTAAACTTTTGTAAATCACATTGATATTGTTTTTAGTGGTGTAGAGCACATAGAAACAGTTTGAACAGAAGAGTCGAATGTATTGGGGGGTTAAGAGAATGACAATCGGGTAAGAAAGGCAACATTGTACTATTTACATATATCAGGTTCGAGACCAGAATGTTCAAAGGAATTCGGAAGATTTAAAACGTATAACTACAGAGCGCGATGAAGTTGGTGCTGTAGAACATCTCAATAATAGTATTGAATAGTGACATAATTATTACAGACCTAAGAGTCAATCTAGGAGTCACATAATCCTTTACAGAAAACAACAACTGCGAATTAAAAGAATAGAGATAATATAGAGGTATAATTGTGGCTTATGCTTATAGATATAGACTGAGTGAGTGAAAGATATTGGTTACTTGTAAACTTTAGTTATAAAAGTTTTGTAAAGTTAGATTTAAAGAAGTGTTCGGTAGTAGAATCTACAATGTTATCTCCCGCAAACCTTTGATCAAGGAACATAAACTTAATATTGGTGTCTTTTAATATAGCAACATTATTTGTTTACCTTTAAAACTTTAGATTCGAAAAATCTATTTAGCTATTTGTAGCACGTGAAGCAAGAACACATTTTATTTAATTGGTAAAACAACATGTATGGTCTACTCTCCGTTACTCTACAAGTTCGTTACGTCCTTTATAGTCACAGTATTGAACGTCATCGTGTGAAACTTTCAAAATTTAGAGCAACACAAAATCTGGACAGGTGTTAATGGATATAAACAATAAGCAAATTTTATCATCAAAACAATCCAATGCTGGAACATTATTGTTGGTGAATAATGTTGTCTTTCAACAACACAAGTACGAAATAGTGTATTTTTTCATAACCCTTTATATATTAATACCTCTTTAATGTCTTAATATTTTAAGCGCAAGATACAATTAGTTTCTTAAGTATCGGAGACTACAACAGCAAGAAAGTGAAATCAACTCTTTGAAACAATTGTGACATAATGAAAACAATGACTTCTCAAGAGAATCAAATAACTTTAACTTGTAGAATGTGGTGAAATATTTACCAGCATATGAGAAGTTTTACAAATTCCAATAGTGGTTAAGAATGTAATAGGGGGGTACACCTAGTGGAGGACAATCCAAACATTCTAGCAACCTGTCGTTAAGACATGTAACTTATCGTCATTGTAGAACGTTTTGATTCTAATGTCTTAAGTTACTTCTATTTGTAGAATTCCATATTACATCATCCATATTACATCCGAATATGTAAACTAGGTCAGTTTGTAATTTATCCGAATATGTAAACTAGGTAAGTTTGTAATTTATCCGAATATGTAAACTAGGTAAGTTTGTAATTT
>NW_013676730.1:8363-11168 GCF_000517525.1 Limulus polyphemus | reverse complement strand
TTATTTATAACATTACATTATTTGCTATTTATAATATTACATTACTTGTTATTTACAAGATTTCATTATTTGTTATTTATAAGATTGAATTAGTTATTATTTATAAGATTACATTATATTTTATCACATAAAATTCGTGTATGGCGCTTTACAAATTACACAAATACAGTTCACTACCTTCATATGTTTTCAGTGTGACCACTGTTTTATTTCTTTTCTTAATTTGTAAAGACAAACTTCCAACTTCTAGGTTGTTTACTTCTAGTAGCTCCCAACGTTTATTTATAAACTAAGCACAGTAATTTTGTAATATCGAGAAACAACGTATTTATACAAGTGTACCAGTTTATCGGGGTCCTGCTGAGATCAGTTTATTGTTCTGTTAATGTTACAGTTACTCTAATATATGACGGAGTAATATTATTTATACATGATAGTTGAAAATATTTTGGCATCTAAAGATTTAGATTTAGCCATTTTCCATTACATTCAGTAAATAAATGAGATGTCATGAGTAAATCTCAGTGTAAGATAATCTGAGAACTCCAAACTCTGTAATAATATTATTATTCTCTGTATTAGTATCTGTGTGTAATAAAATTCATTTTGGTGTTAAATAGTGAACGTAATGGAAATGATTCCTGGTTTCTATAAAGCTACACAATTTCTAACAAAAGGAAATATTTTAAAACATATCAAATTCCAGAATAAATTAAACATAAAGTATAATTGAAAACCTGTGAATTTTAACACAAAATAACAATACACAGTTGGTTATATTTCCACACAGTTCACACAGCAAAAAAATAATAATACGCACTTGACTATATATATATTCACACAGCAAAAATAATAACACGTTCTTGGCTATATATATTCACACAGCAAAAATAATAACACATTCTTGGCTATATATATTCACACAGCAAAAATAATAACACATTCTTGGCTATATATTCACGCAGTTTACACAGCAAAAAATAATAATACGTAGTTGGCTATATATATTCACACAGTAAAAATAATAATACATTTTTGGCTATATATATTCACGCAGTTTACACAGCAAAAAATAGTAATAAGTACATGGGTATATATATATCCACACAGCTTTGCTATGGGCCCCCTAGTGGCACAGCGGTATGTCTGCGGACTTACAACGCTAGAAACCGGATTTCGATACCCGTGGTGGGCAGAGCACAGATAGCCCTTGTGTAGCTTTGTGCATAATTAAAAACAAACAAACAAGCTTTGCTATGGATTTATTTTTATCAAGAACGAAAGTCCACGGATATTTAACATATAAATTGATTGAAAATGAAATTGTCAATATGAACAATACCTTATGCGCAAGTGGACTGAACGACCAGGTTAGACCCGCAGGGTCCAGCCTTCCTATTTGGAACTATAACCATCTAACAGCACCTGCCTCTACAATAGTTTGGCTGACTCTTTGACCGAATAACGCGCTTTAGCTGAAATTCATTTCTTGAACCTCAGACATTACGAACGTAGCCCGACATGTTAACCACGCTTTAAGATGAAGTAACATAAAGCGAAATAAAACATGGCGGTGACAGAACTTATGTCTTCATTACTTTATGAGTTTCTACAAGGCATTGAAAAGGTTCACAATATCTATAAACATTAGACAAACGACAGATAGCTGATAGTTGGACGTTAAAATATTTTAGCTTCAAATTTCTGGATTTAATCTTTTAGGCAACTTTCAATACTTTTTTTTTTATAGAAACTCATCAAATGTACAAATTTTCACCATCAAATGTATCATGTAGATCAAATTGGCCATTTTTTTTGATAAAACAAATTCAAATCTACAATTCAATGAATTAAAGTTTCACAAAAGACACGGCATTTCTTCCATAATTTTGTTCGTTGTCAGACTCAGTTGTACCAACTTTGCTTTTTAAAATTCCTATCCTTTCTTATAAATCTGAAAGCTTATAAAGCTAAAAATTGTGGTTCGATACCCATGGTGGGCTGAGTACAGATAGTACATTTTGTAGCTTTGAGCTTAACGAAAAACAAACCGTCTTATTGAATTGTGCACATCAGCTCCTTTGCGTTTTTATTACAGTTTGTAATTATCAATGATTTTACATCAGCATACCTTTGTGTTTTTATTACAGTTTGTAATTATCAATGATTTTACATCAGCATACCTTTGTGTTTTTATTACAGTTTGTAATTATCAATGATTTTACATCAGTATACCTATATATTTATATTTGTCTGAAAATGAACAATTAATATTATTGCACAAAATGAATCAAGTATAAATGTTATAAGCCGATAGTATTTAAATCGTATTTTGATCTTAGCCTAGTAGAAAAGTTTGATATTTTAGGATTTTACTTTTCACATATAATCTAAAAAAATATCAATTTGTGAAATTGTACAACCAACGTATAGCTCGATGGTAAGAATAGCATTGGAATTATTTTATAACATACTGTATTTCTGCTGGCAATGCTCGTTAAAGTTAATACTTCTTTCTTTTTACAGTAAGTTTGAAGGCTTATAATGCTAAAAACTAGGTTTCGATACTCTTGGTGGGCACAGCACAGATAGCCAATGGTATAGCTTTATGTTAATAACAAACAAATCAACCTTTCCTTGTAAATCCACAGTCCATATAATATATTGTCACAGGAACACAGTAGTCTAAAACAAAACTTGCTTTAATCTATGTTTATTCCTTTCATATGTTGGTATACTTTGGTGACAGATTTTCTTGTAGGCAGATTTTGTTAAACAGGACCGATGTCTGTAGGTTTACTTTCT
>NW_013676730.1:5929-7489 GCF_000517525.1 Limulus polyphemus | reverse complement strand
AATGTTTGTCGGAGTGTACGAATTCTGTTGTGAAATAGATTCCAACCTGAAGATATTTTGTAGGTACGGTGGATGAACAATCTGTTCAACGAACTTCAACGCATAATATATTAAAACGAGACATCTTTCAATGCAGATCTAATTCTGCACAAGAATTGAATAATTATATGATATTATTACTATACATAATCACTTCAAGGACCATTTTATTTTGAACTGTTCACTAGATATTATACCAGATAAGTCAAAACGTAACTCCGATTATTTTGATTATCAGATTTTGTTATCATTTATACTCAAAACAGGAAATTGGTTATTTTTTTGTTCTCTTTCAAAGTTTGTAGTTAATACTCAAAGGATTTACACATTTTGATAATAAAGTTAGAAAAAAACGCCCTTCACACTCCAGGTAATTATAACTTGATTTTAACCATCGTTTTTCGTACTAGTCCTGAGGAAGTCGCAAAGACGAAACACTGGTTAAATATAAGTTCTCTAATAATTATCTGGAGCATAAAGGTCGTTTTTTTTCTAACTTTATTATCAAAATCTGCAAACTGTTTACGTTCTGTAAAACATGTTTATGTAATCAATAAAAACACTAACTAAAAACAATATATTTAGCATTTCATGTTCATTGAAAGTAAAAGTAAATACGATATATTTGTGGTTTTTGTACATTTGTAATTAATATCTGATGATCGATTTTCGTGTATCTATTATAAGACAAGAGCATACTTATAGAATAAAGACAGACACGTGTGACTAACGTATTCGTATTATTCAATGATCTGTTGGAGTGTAAGTACTGTTTTTACGAAGTAATTGATCATTCAAGTTTCATAGGTAACCGAAATTTAACGAAACTATAAAGGTAACACTCTTCCCATAAGTGTGTCGAAACTAGGCTTACTTACACGGCTCACTAAGTATTTTCTTGAACGATTTGCGGAACTCGATGTTGTAAATGGTATAGATGACCGGATTGACACAGCTGTTGATATAACCCAGCCACGTTGTGAACAAGAAAACTGTGACACCAGGTCGACAGTCGCTGCTCTTTAGTTTGATGCAGATTGCGTCCATGATGTTACACGTAAAGAAGGGAACCCAGCAGATTAAGAAGACACCTAGTGGCAAAAAATAACAGTTGATTAAATGTAAACAATACGAATATCCATTTATTTATTTTCAATATTAAGTATGAAAAATAACACCCACTACATGCGATGAAATACATTTAACACCGCGAAAGAGAATACCAAATTAATAATCGGAGTTACTTTAATTGTTGCAAGATATTAAATCTAAAGAAGCGAAATAAGTAGCACAATAGCACTTAAAAGGTAATGGAAAATAATGTATAACAAATGCACCTGAAGAGTTAGCAAACTTACAACGTTAATTCAGTAAAGTGTGAGATCAAGGTGCTCAAGCCAACAGCGTCACGAGTCACGCTACCATTTGCTATCTTCGATCGTTTGTGGTTCCGTTGGTTACAAGTAATTGTACAGTACAAAGAGGTCTAATTAACACTATATATATATATATATATATACA
>NW_013676730.1:0-5562 GCF_000517525.1 Limulus polyphemus | reverse complement strand
TTAATAAACATTTACCTAACACTTTAATAAACACCTATCTATACTTCAATACACACTTACCTAACACTTCAATAAATACTTACCTAACACCTCAATAAACACCTATCTAACACTTTAATAAACACACATTTATACTTCAATACACACTTACTTAACACTTTAATAAATACCTACCTAACACCTCAATAAACACCTACCTAACACTTTGATAAACACATATCTATACTTCAATACCCACTTACCTAACACTTCAATAAACAAATGAACACAATAATAAACATGACCTTACACTTCAGCAAATATCTACCTATACACTTCAGTAAACACGTACTTAACACTTTAATAAACATTTACCTAACACTTTAATAAACACCTATCTATACTTCAATACACACTTACCTAACACTTAAATAAATACTTACCTAACACCTCAATAAACACCTACCTAACACTTTAATAAACACACATTTATACTTCAATACCCACTTACCTAACACTTCAATAAACACATGAACACAATAATAAACATGACCTTACACTTCAGCAAATATCTACCTATACACTTCAGTAAACACGTACTTAACACTTTAATAAACATTTACCTAACACTTTAATAAACACCTATCTATACTTAATACAAACTTACTTAACACTTTAATAAATACTTACCTAACACCTCAATAAACACCTACGTAACACTTTAATAAACACACATTTATACTTCAATATCCACTTACCTAACACTTCAATAAACACATGAACACAATAATAAACATGACCTTACACTTCAGTAAATATCTACCTATACACTTCAGTAAACACGTACTTAACACTTTAATAAACATTTACCTAACACTTTAATAAACACCTATCTATACTTAAATACACACTTATTTGTAATAAACACCTATCTATACTTCAATACACACTTACCTAACACCTCAATAAATATAAACCTAACACTTCAATAAACACCTACCCAAAACTTGAATAAACATCTACCTAACACTTTAATAAACAATCGCCTAACACTTAAGTAAACATTTAATTAACACTTCAATAAAAAGCTACCTAGACGCTTAAATAAACGCGTACCTAACACTTCAATAAACACCTATCTATACTTCAATACCCACTTACCTAACATTTTAATAAATGCTTATCTAACACTTCAATAAACATTTACCTAACATTTCAATAAATACCTACCTAACACTTTAATATACACCTACCTAGACACTTCAGTAAACACTCACCTAACACTTCAATAAACATTTACCTAGACACTTCAGTAAACACTTATATAACATTTCAATAAACAATCGCCTAACAATTAAGTAAACACTTCAATAATACCTACCTATACACTTCAGTAAACACCTACTTAACACTTCAGTAAACACATACCTAGACACTACAGTAAACACCTACCTAATACTATAGCAAGAGTCTTGGTTGCTTTTCTTTCCCGTTTTGCGTAAGCCTTTTCTCGTTTGTTACTACTACTTTTATGCTTCCGTCCGAGATTAAACCTCGAATTTTTCTTTGTAACGTTTAGATAAGTCATGGAGTCATTACTACTATCGTAATCAGGAGCCGAAGACAGGGTTTTTCTGGCTTCTCCATTTTTCGGTGGAAATGAAGGAGTCGAAGAATCTTTCATACATATTGCGATAGAGTTTTGTACACAAAACTGAGTCTCCTCAATTTGAGAAACAACATAACTAGAATCTGCTTTAACATTTTTTTTAGTATTTTCATCGTCTACGTTTGACATGTTGCTCAGAATAAAGTTGGCTGTCTTCTTATTCTCAGAATCTTGATAACGGTTTTTACTGTCATCTTTAACTTCTTTTTCATAGTCCTCATCTTGTCTTACATTTCCAGTCTCAGTCTGCAGATGTAGAACCTTGCCTTGATTTCTGTTGTTTGATGAATTGATTTCTTGCTGACACTGAGTTTGTGAAACATTTTCAATGATGATGCCAGGTTTTAAGCCAGGAGAAGTGAGAAGTCTCTTTCGTGAACTTTTCTTGGCTCTTTCGTGTATGGCTCTGAATATCCTATAGTAAAGAAATACCATAACAAGACAAGGAATGTAAAATGAACTGAGTGAGGAATAAATAATAAAATCGGAGTTGTAAAATATACACAACTGAGGAACCCTTTCTGGGGCTGTGTTTAGGCCTAATACTACAGGGGAACCAATGGCAGCCGACACCACCCAAACAGCAGCTATGGTTAAAGCCACTCTCTTGTTGTTCTTGTGTTTCGAGTATTTGATTGGCTGGGTCACTGCTATGAATCTGTAAAGTGATATAATACGTAAGTCTTAAAACAAAGATCTGTTAAGCCGTATTTATCGATTAAGTGCAAAACAAAATATAAAGCTTTATGAAAAAAATCTGACGAAATGACTAATTTTTATAGTTTTGCCAACAACAGTTATAACACATCTACAGCTATTGGGAAAACAATCTTATAGTTTTGCCCATAACAAACAACAGTTATAACACATCCACAGCTATTGAGAAAGCAATCTTATTAGAGTAATAACTCTTAACATTACTAAAATTCTCAGATTCCAGTCATTTTTTTACTTTAAGTATTTATGTATTTATAAATATATATTATACAAAGTAGAGTACGATCTAATAAAGAAACATTTTTATCATATTACAGTTTCTGTAGTTTTTATACAAGCGTTTAAAATAATTCAAGTATTATATTCTTTCATTGAACTTGCAAGACGTAATAAGCCTAAAAACAATACAACCAAAAAGTATTGGTAGTAGTAGTTTGTCTGTTTGTATTAAGCACAAATCTAAACAATGGGCTATCTGTGCTATGCCACTAGGGATATCAAAACCCAGTTTCAATGTTATAAGTCGCGGACTGCCCGCAGTGCCACTTGGGGAGGGGGCATCTATAAAAAAGAAACCCGCATAGAACACTGAAATATTGGGAGCATAGCTAATAAAAATTAGTTGGAATTTTCCAAGCTATATTATAAAAATTATATTGAAATTGAAGCATGAACTGGCTTAATATTGACAAACAGTTGTTCCTAATCAGGCACTTCAAGTTTCATGACCGAAAGTTATTCATTCCCAAGAGAGATATTTGAACTTTGAACAACCAAAGCTTTTACCAAGGACGTGTTTTGTTCCTAATCAGGCACTTCAAGTTTCATGACGGAAAGTTATTCATTCCCAAGAGAGATATTTGAACTTTGAACAACCAAAGCTTTTACCAAGGACGTGTTTTGTTCCTAACATCATTATTTATTTATTTACTTTCCATAAGTTTGGTATCCCTGTTGCTTTGCGCCAACAAACTCCAACCAACCATAAGTTTGTTTTGTTGAATTTTGGTGCAAAGCAACACGAAGGCTATCTGAGCCAGTGGTAAACTTGTCTTCAGCACAGAATGATTTCCGTCTTCAGCACGAACCTCAGATCCAAGATGTGGCATGCTACCCAACAGGCTCCTTTTTCCATAATATAATGGTAAAGCATATTTTATTACAATTTACAGCTTTTACTGGAAATGTATGACAAGATGAAAACTATGGACACTACCACCAATGAAATATCAGACCAAACCTAGCCGTTATAGTAGTGAGGTATCGAAACAGAACTAGTGTCGGCTAACAATAGGAAGAATGAAATTGTGGCGGAATACTACAAATTCTTCAAATACATATAGAATGATAGGTTTCTTTTTTGTGAGTGTAAAACACTTATATACACCAGTTAGAAATTACAAATGATAATTACAAAATAATATCAATTATAATAATTACCAATAAAAACAACTACACACGAAAATTTTGAAATAATATTAACATTTTTCTCATATACAAAACTGAAAATTCTGGCGAAAACAAAAGAAAGAAATAAGAGGCCCAGTCTATTCTTGGAGTTACCATATCGTAACTTAATGTGCAATACACCAGCCCTACATAGATAGTTTTCAGTATAAAACTTCAAGTAACTCATTCTTATAGATCAAGGAAACAAAGCAAGTACCAAACAGTTTGAACAGACGTTAGGACTAATTACACACAACAATAGCAAGAGACAAACAGTTTGAATAGACGTTAGGACTAATTACAC
This sequence comes from Limulus polyphemus, assembly GCF_000517525.1. Lineage (NCBI taxonomy): Eukaryota > Metazoa > Arthropoda > Merostomata > Xiphosura > Limulidae > Limulus > Limulus polyphemus. The sequence goes on along the minus strand of NW_013676730.1, from coordinate 1,444 downwards.
ACAACAATAGCAAGTACCAGACAGTTTAAAAGAGACGTTAGGATTAATTAAACAGAAAAATAGCAAGTACCAAACAGTTTGAAAAAAAAGTCAAAATTAATTACACAACAATATCAAGAACCAAACAGTTTGAACAGACGTTAGGATTAATTACACACAACAATATAAAGTACCAAACAGTTTGAACAGACGTTAGGTCTAATTACACACAACAATAGCAAGTACCAAACAGTTTGAACAGACGTTAGGATTAATTACACACAACAATATAAAGTACCAAACAGTTTGAACAGACGTTAGGTCTAATTACACGCAACAATAGCAAGTACCAAACAGTTTAAACAGACGTTAGGGCTAATTAAACATAACAACAGCAAGAATCAAACAGTTTGAACAGAGGTTAGGACTAATTACACTCAACAAGTACACAGTTAATTGTATAATCTTGTTTAGTTGTGATTTGCACTTAAAACTTGCGGATGAAATACAGCGATTCAAGAACGTTTTGAACTGAACATGATATGCTTTCACTTTCAGACATGGAGGTGGTATAAAGTGTCGGTAAAAAGTAGCATAAGAGTTGGCGGTAGGTTCTACCGGACGTTTGCCTTTTGTCAGTTCAGAATTAAGGACAACGACATATAGCCTTAGTAGCTTTACCACAAACAAACAAACTGAAAATCATTTTATCTTCCTAAAACTATACGCATTTTTGAAATAGTTATTAATTTATAGTGAACGTCTGGTGTTTGAAGCTGATTCTTAACTGTAAAACACATTTTAATAAACAGCTCATTTCATACACTGTCCTAGTTTTCCTCATCTATTTTCCTGAAACTAAGTATTGTATAATATTATTGATTTAATATTCAGGTCTGTTCATAAGCTGGATGTCAAAGGTACGTATATATTTGACTTAAGTTCAAATATTTGTTCGAATTATTTAAATATTATCGACACTTAATGCTTAGCGAAACTCAATTTATGTTCTGATAATTTTACAAATTTGACTATAGAAGAATTATTCAAAAATTCATGCATTTTGACTTGAAGAGATTTCAAATATATTTTAAGTATATATATTAACTTCATTGCACATATTAAAATATTACTCAATTAATCATTTATTAGGATTTGATATACTTACAACAAAAAAAGTTCATTCACAGATTGCGTTATAACCAAATTAGAAATATTTTAAAGTAATTTTACTCTGCTGTAAGAATGAAAAACACTCACATGTTTATAGTACTAGTTACAACATTAAAGATCGGTAATTTTACTCTGCTGTAAGAATGTAGAACACTCACCTGTCTATACTAATACTTACAACATTAAAGATCGGTAATTTTACTCTGCTGTAAGAATATAGAACACTCACCTGTTTATACTAATACTTACAACATTAAAGATCGGTAATTTTACTCTGCTGTAAGAATATAGA
>NW_013676729.1:13340-15317 GCF_000517525.1 Limulus polyphemus | reverse complement strand
TTGTTTGGCATCCAAAAGACCAGGACAACGCCACTTCACCCACAGTCTGATGGGATGGTAGAAAAGTACAACTGGATACTGGGACAGTAATTGGCAAAGTTTTGTAATAGCCATCAAGATGACTGGGATGTCTTACTCCCTCCACTGTTGATGGCGTATAGAAGAGCAGAGCATGAAACCGCTGGATACACTCCAGCAAAGTTGATGTTTGGTTGGGAACTTCGGTTACCAGTGGATATGTTACAGGACGCCCACCTTATGAAGAGTTGCCTGAGAATGTGTCAGAGTTTGTGAAAGTGTTATCAGAAAGGATGGATGATATTCACCATCAAGTGCGTTCAAACTTGAAAACGTCTGCTGATTCGATGAAGTTAATTTTGTGTTTGTAATTCTGTACATTTAATTAAGTTATTGTTAATTGTTATTGGTTTATTGTAAGTGGCTATTGTTCGGGACGAACAATAGTAAGGAGGGGGCAGTGTTGCGTCAGCGAGGTCACGTGACTAGTGTCACGCCACCTCCTTCTAGAAATATCCTGTTCCTTCATGAATGCTCTAGTGTTTACTAGATATGTGTTAGTCTTGTATATATAAGAAGGTCACAACGTGACGGGACGGTGAATGTGTAATTGAACTAAGTATTGTTGGAGTCGAGCACGTGAGACGTACGTTGAGAATTATAGCATTTGTTATTGCACGACTGTTGAAATTAAGTGTATCGCAAAGTTATATTCAGAAAGAATAAACCAGTTTTATTTAAGAAAGGACTTGTGTCGCTAAAGTTTCATTGGAACGAATTTACGGAAAATTAATTAACAAACGGAGACGTAACACCTTACATACGTTTCCTTAATCACACTTACTAACACTATGGCTATCGAGTCCTTATATTGTAAGTGACCTAATGTCACTATCATAAAATTTTGTTCCAAAAATAAAACTAGTGGATGAGATTGAAATTTGACAACTTTCCTAAAAGTCTGATGTTTCAGAAAAAAATAAAACATTTAAGTGTGATTTTTTTCTTCTATTTGTAATAAATTTATTTAATACAGTTTTTTGCACTCTGACTCTGAATAGTTCACCTGCAAGGTGATTTTCATGTTGAGTATAAAAAAATGCTACTTGTTATCTTAGTTTTCACATTTCATTTGCATAATTTCTACAATCTCCTAAGTGAATATTAAGTTTGTTTTTAAAGGTAAATGTTTATTTTATTTTTCATTTTCTCCATTATATCACTAACTCTAGCTATTATCAACATACAGAGCAATGAAATATTTAATATTAATAAATGGAAATGTGTACTTATCTTCATAGAGTAGTCTTAAAATATCTTCTATGATTTATATGCATAATTTCATGTCTTTACATTTTCACTAATAACTTAATTTTTATATTTCATTTGCCGTTCCTGTTATTAACCATTAATTATGTCCATACGTGTCATTGGGTGCGCGTGGGCAACAGAATAGTATTTATGGCAGAGAAACATTCGCCTCCAGCAAAATCAATTTGTACAAACTTTGTGTTATAAGATTTGTGGAGCAAAGGTTACATTATAATATATCTAGAAAGTTGCCAAATCTTTCACATTTGAATATTAAAATATAAATAATATGTAACTAAAATATAAAAGTAAAACCTACATACAATTTAACTGTCTCCCTAACTATAACATATTCAGGTACGAAACAACAGCCAACAATTAAAAGCAGTTGCGTGTACCCAACGACAATTTCAATATAACCATTGTTGGATTATAGTGTAAAATGAGCTCTTTCTAAACACGTACATGTTGAAAGTACAAGTAACTTCTAAGAGTCAACGTTAATCATAGAAGGCAGATGTGGCACCTATCCAGGGTTAACAAAATTTATATCTTGTTTCAACTGCATTCAGTGAAAGGACTTTGAAACATATTGTTACGTCTCCGTTTGTTAATTAACTTTCCGTAACTTCGTTCCGACGAAACTTT
>NW_013676729.1:10090-12356 GCF_000517525.1 Limulus polyphemus | reverse complement strand
AATATATCTTTACCCATACACTCAACTTCAACAGTCGCGCAATAATTCTCAACGAACATCTCACGTGCTCGAGTTCAATTACACACTCTCTAACTGCAGTTCAATTACTCACTACACTGTTCCCGTCACGTTGTGACCATCTTATATATAACAGACTACCCCCAATCTAGTAATCTCCCGATAATTCACGAAGGTTCGAGAGGAGTGGCGTGATACTAGTCACGTGACCTCGCTGACGCAACAATGTATAGCGAGTCTAAAGAATAGGTCTACATCCACTTATTGTATGAGTGTTGTTGTTGTTGATAACAGTCAATAAGGTACGTAACTATAAAGCAAACACTTATTCAGTGCTTGTTTGTAAAATAATTTTAGAAATTAACATTACTTTTGATTAAAACTAACACCCTGGAAGTATTTCATAAGAAGTCATTAGATAATCAATGTATTCAAACTGTTTTATGCCATTTTATTTTATGTTTTAAATCCAATAGTTATAAGGTTACTTTAATGTATTTACAGATGGAAATACCAAACTCCTCTCATGTTTGTGTTATTTGTAAGGGAAGTTTACAGAATGAAAAAGCTATTGTGCAGTTACGACTGAAAGGGTCTGCCGGTATAAACATTGCAAGCACTAAACATCGTGATAACATACTCACTGTTCCAGGGCAATATGTTCACACAGAATGTCATCAAAATTACTGTAATCCAGATGTCATTAAACGTGATAGTAAAACATCTTCACATATTCCTACATGTAAATTGCTTTTACTAAGATCTGGTAATGAGCAGTTTTGCTTCAAAGAACAGTGCTTGTTTTGTGGACAAGATGCAAAATTATCTGGAAAAATGCGAGGATTAGATGTGTTTCCCTGTCAGAACTATAGACTTACAAAACAGTATTACCAAAGTGTGCATTGAACGTGCTGATAGGTGGGCTGATGGGAAGAAGACATGCCACACATATTTAGATATAAACTTTGTAGTATTCCATCTGTACTGTTTGATCCATCAGGTTTTCCAAGGCAACCACAAAAACCAGCATTAGGTGATGCGATTTGGGCTTTTGGAGACTGTGGAAGACAGGAGTCTATTACTGAGAATGTTCAACATGTGTTAGATGGAAAATCATTATTACAGCACATGCCATGGCAACAAGGCACAGGTTTCGCATATATTTGTAATGTGTACGTCGAATATATATCTAAAAAATATGTGGATCCAGTAATTCTGTTTGATGGCTACCAGTCAGGACTATCAACAAAGGATATAGCCCAGATGTGGCAAATGCATGGAGTTTTCAGTTCGAATGTTAACTTCAAAGAAAATACACCATTCAAAGGAAAAAAACACTTCTTAACGAACTCTGAAAACAAACAATGGTGATCGGTGAAGACACGGATCTTCTCATATTGCTATGCTATCATGCTAATACTCAGAACTGTAATATCTTTTTCAAGTCAGAAGGGAAACAGACTACGTACAAAGCGGTGAGAATTTGGGACAATCGACAAATGAAGATGATACTTGGAGCAAACACCTGTCGCTTTATGCCGTTCGTTCATGCTTTGAAGGGTTGCGACGCAACATCTCGCATGTATGTGATTTGAAAACAGGCAGCACTTAAAAACTTGGATATGACCAACATTTAAGGGTAGAGTGCAGAACTGTTTTACAATCAGGGTAAAACAAGAGATGAAATACAAAAAGCCGGAGAACAAGCAATATGTCTGTATGGCAGAGTTCCAATTGAGAGATTGGATTTATTGTGCTTTAGACATTTTGCACGAAAAGTAGTATCAAGCACAACACACATACAGGTACATACACTTCCTCCTACATCTGCAGCCGCACAATACCACAGCAAGAGGGTCTATTTTCAAGTACAAACATAGATCGACTCAAATGACAAAATGTTACCACAAGAGTGGGGATGGTCAGTTGTAGGCAACAGCTTAATACCAGTTAAGACACGTTTACCACCAGCTCCAGAAAGCCTATTAAAAATTAAAAAATGCAACTGTAAAGAGAATTTTGACACTAAACGTTGTACATGAACTTGAGTGTTCTATAGGCTGTGGAGAATGTAGGAGTGTTAACTGTACAAATGTAACACAACTGATAGAATCTGACATACATGAAGATACAATATAAAGAGGACAATGTGCCAGCTTCAAGATAGGATCGTCTGGTTGTAAAGGATATATATATATAACAAATTTAATCCTATTTTAAAATCAATGTGCAATATATTTTAATAACA
>NW_013676729.1:0-10069 GCF_000517525.1 Limulus polyphemus | reverse complement strand
GGGTAGTATATATATATATATATATATATATATATAAGTTAAAGAGAGAATAATCATTAATTTGGGCTTCAGATAAAACACATTTAATTGGGTTCATCTTAGTAACTATAATATATTATCCATATATCAACGGAAAGAGTGTATAATGAGAGTATATGATTGCATATATCAAATCAAGTTGTTCTATTTTCATCAGATATGTTAATAAGGAAAATGAAAATTTTATGCATTTCTCCCGTTTAGATTTTTCTAGACTTTCTTTTATAACTTTGCAATACATATCTCTAACAATAAATCAAAGCATTGTTTCTGTTGCAATTTGTTTGATGTTGAGGTATGTTTCTGTGTAGGCTGACTGGACTATAACAAAGCTCGTACAAAGATCTACAGTTTTGAATAGTACTGTCACCCAGCAGAGTTGTATTTATATGAGTGAAAAGTATGACTAAAATTCACCTTCTCATTATTCTGATATAATAGTTTTTTCTCCAAATAACATTACTGTTTTAAGACTAAATTTTTCTATCAAGATTTGTACATACTTGAAAAATTTACAATCATGTTTTGATTTATTTTAATATATTCACAGTGTACTTACATTTTACTCCAGTCTATGTTTATGAAATTTATAACAAAATTAAATTTGTAAAATTTACTTCAGAATGTTATGAGGTTTTTACATATTCAATGATAAAAGTTGTAATAGACTAAGCCTTCAATTTAAGTAAAAATGGATTAATGAAAGACCCTATATACAAATTTCCATTATGTTCCAAAACTTCAGACAACATTGCCACCTGGCCATCAGAAGACTGAAGACTTCTTATTATCTTTCCCTTTTTATCAAGTTCAACCACCATTCCATACCTTGGCATTAGACTAAAAAAGAATCTTCCACTCTCCACCTGTGATAGATAGGTTGTCATCAGAATCGACTAAAAATAAGATAAACTATCTGAACATTTCAAGGTAACCTCTGTGAGAGATGCTGTTTGATAAAACAGTTCATGTAACCAGCTAATATAAATTTACTTTTTATGATAACAAAGGTCACAAAACAGCACTCCTAATTTGAAAGTGAAGTAATTTAGAGAATTTGTAATGATGGAATCAAGACTATATTAATTTCTTGGTGAAAATTTTGTTGTCTATACATGGTATTTATGAGTCTCAAAATTACTCTCTTTTCTCATTATATTTGATTTACTCTTAACATTCTTTGCTCTTATTCAAAGTTATTGAAGGTAATTAGGATTTCACTTATACAATTCTTCTTTAATAAACTTATATAATTCTGTCATAAATACTACCAGATTCTGTCACGTATTATGTTTACTTACACTAATGTTGTGGCCAAACCATGATCTCCTCTCCCAAAATTTTATTATGAACTTAAGATTGAAAAAAGTGTTTTCTTGTAAAAACAAATTACTATTCTAGCTGTAAACTATTCTTAATAGCAAATATTTGTTAAAAATATAATCGATTAAAGATGTATTTTACGATATACTACTATTTTGTGAAAAGTTGGGTTCTGAATGGTCAAGTTTAAGCTTGTAGAATCACAATAGTAGCTAATAATATGTTTATACACCATTTTGATATTCTCTCTAGATTTGTGCAAGTTATGTTACATAGAAACCACCACAAAATTATACCTTGAATACACAAAAGTAATTTTTAAGAGCTTCCTTACCATTCCTAATGAACAAGAGTGTTGCTTTATCAAAAAACTATACAACTTTTGTTTTGTGGCTCTGACAAACTTTGTATTTAATCAAATTTTAGTTACTTGGAGAAGTCCTTTTACATCAATTTTATGCTCATGATAACTTACATAGACCTAGGGAAGCAAATAAATTTTAACCCTTTTCTCAAGGTTCAAAGGCCATGTCATCACTATTGTTGACTTGTATTCAAACTTTTATTGAACTACTATTTTATAATTTATGTCATTAACTGTGATCTCACACTGTATAGTATAATTCAAGTGTTAGTATTATTTATTATTTAATTTCTTACTTTTAAAGTAAATAGTTAAAAAATACATCTAAACATCGATTTTTGTATGTCACGTGGTATGTTGAATGCAGCACTGGTTCAAATTAGATGTTTGTGATGTCAAAATACAAATTTTATAGTTTTGTACAAATTAGAAATGCAAATTACTTTTATTGACAAGCTAAAATATAAAATGAGAACCTTCTATCTCTCTATTGTGTGAGATATTGTTCATGTCCTGAATGAAATGCAGTAGCCCCACTCACCTCTTTCCATTTTTAGAAATGTCCCTTATACATGCATAGTTCTATATAAATGACATGTGAATAACCAATCGAAAGCTCAGAATATCCCCCTAGTGGCTTTCTCAGTCATTTTAAAGTTTTAGGACACCATCTATTTCTTTTAAACCAAGATTTCAAGAAGGTAAGTTGTGTCTTCAGTCTGCTCCAAATTTCATATTTTTTTAGATTGAAATACAGCTTGTTTGCTAAGCTTGATAAATTATAATGGAATATAGTAACTTATGATTTATTGGTTATTCAAATGTATATATAAAACTTAAAGAAAATTATCACGTGAAATTTTAAAAGGCTTAGCCAGCTACAACAAGCAGCAACCGAGTACAAAGGTCGGAATTAAAAGAGATAATTGTTCGCTTTCTTCTTCATTTACCGTTCTTGTTTTAAGAAAAATAAGACTAAGAAGTTATTTGCAAATAGTAATAATCTATATACATATATAATGTATAATAATTGAAATGTGACTGTATTTTATAAAATACTAGTCCACTAAAACACAATCAAGTCAGGTCATTTTGTAGAGACTAAAGGTCAGATTCATATTATTTGATACTGTAACGAGTGCACGTGCAGTGCATCATTGTAAATTCTGTATTCTTAGCCAGGCACGGCTGAAAGGTTAATATAATAGAAAATATATATATATATATATATAAATGTATAATGTTATGAGATTTAAACTATTTAGTCTAAACATTTGTGTTATCATGTTATAATTTATAGTCATTCTAGAACAAAAAAGGCATAATTTATATTTATTTCCTAATAAAAATAACAGATAAAATATAAAGTTTTTTAAAAAATGTTTGGTAACTATCTGGATGTTAAAAGAATTTCACATGTGAAATTTGAAAATTTTCTGATGCATAAAAGTACTTTTAATCTTAAAATGAAAATTAATTTGCATGTTGAATAAGCAACATGCAAAAAACATGAGAAAAACATTGCTTCAGAAAAAATCAAAATCTACATACTTATAGGACCTTTCATCTCTCATTTAAAATAATTTCATCCAATAGTTTCATTTTTGTAAAGAACTTTCACGAGAGTTGCATACCTACTTACTATGTGAGTAGGTCATAGTCATAGCATTAAATTACAGCAATATAGATGAATAGATAAACAAAACTCAAAGAAACATTTTTCCATTTTTGGAAAATACTTATTAAGAAAGTTTTGAAAAGATACATCTAAAAATGTGTAATTGTCATTTTCACTATGAAATTAAATAATCATAAAACTAAATCAATTATATATAGTTAACTTTAAAATTAATTTGTTAAATAGCTTTTTCAAACAAAAACAGTTTCTGAAAATGCAATTAATTCTGATGAGGTAAAATAAAAAGAACAGGACACTTACCAAATGAGCACAACTCTTTACAGCTGGAGATGAAACAAATTGGGAAAAATAATGCAAAACAGTGCCTGTTGCATGTAATAACCTAGCCACTAGTGTCCTTATGGCAGGATAGGGAGCCAGCCAGTCAATTAGTGTTGGAGAACCAGCATGACGGCCAAAACATAAAGCCACCCAGTAGCCACCATTTTTGCTTGGTCGAATATTATCTGGTTCGCCAGGAAGTCTTGCAAATACTGTTTTTTTACCTTTATTGGGTCCTCGAAAGTAGTATCTGAAGATTTAACAAATATTATCAAAACATTTAACCATTTATGCTTCCCAGTGCAGTGGGAAATGTACGTTCTAGTCACAGTGAAAGGGTTAAACAAATGTAAACTAACATATAATCAATTAAAAATTATTAATTATAACCTGTAGTCATTTCTTTAAACACTTTTAAATAAGGTCATTAAATTAAGTAAAAAAATACTAAGGACAGTCATGTTTAAAAAAATACTATCAAGCATACATGACAATTCCTCTAACATTACATACTTCACTATTTTTAAACAGCTGCTCATCTGCCAAATTGAAATCAAGGATTTAATCAGTAGACAGATTTGAATTCTTGTACATACGTTTTCTTTTCTCAAAATAATCATTTATGTTTGAATTTTTTTTGCGGGATATTTGGGAAGCATGAGGGTCTTTCCACAAGAAGAAGAATGTCCAGTTTTTATGTCCAGTGAGCAGTTTGAAGAAATTTTGGCAATAATGTGATTATTCAAACCAGTTAAAGAATATGACAGAAGAAAAAAAAAATGTTACAAACATTTTGATAAGTGCTGGAAGAACACAAAAAATTAAGATAGGTATTTGATAAATGAATAAAAATTTAGAACATAGCAAAAATACTAAAGAGCAAAACCAAGAACAGTGCAGAGGAACTGCAGAACTGACAAGATCTAGTTATTAAAAGTAACATAAATGTACAATAGATGCAAATATTACTGTTGAAGACACTCCAGAAGAAGAATGATAGATAATAACAACAGTTCAGTGGATAGTATTAAAAACATGAGTAGAGAAGTAGATTCAATATAACCAGTCTAAAACTCTACTAAACAAAGATGTTGAAACATTCGCTTTGAAGGTGATTAACAAGTTCTTAATATGAAACTTTAAAAGTCTGAAAATAAAAATTAAAAATAAATCTAAGGAACAACCCTTAGTTGTTCTTTAGACAGAAAGATAGAACTGGACAGCCTCTCAACCAGCTAGCCATGCGTGTGGATGAGAGACAAATATTTGGTACTAAAATAAACATGAATAGCGCTAAAATCTTTACCGTATTATACGTAATTTGTTACTTTCTGCAATGAGCAAGCTCTTGCCATCAGCAGCGAGCTGAATACCATTTGGAAAGTACAGGTTTTCTAGAAGTACTTCAGTTTCCTTGGTTGATGGGTCAAATTTTATTATCCTGAAATATAATGAATGTTCAAATGTAAATATGTTGCTACATTGATATTTAATTTTGTAGTAAGAACTCGCCAAATCACATTATGTTTTAATAAACTAAAAACTATGTAGTTTCATAATCTTTCTTGTATGTATGCTCAAAAACGTAAGACCTGTCTTACTGTTATAAAGACAACACTGAATGATGTAAATCCAAGTTAGTAATACATATTATTATTATTTTTTTTAATTTACAGCTTTCCACAAGTTAAAAGAAATACACTATTTTATATTCATTTCCATATTATCAAAGATGAAGGGTGTAAAGCATTATCAAGAAAACAATTATCATACATATCTAAGAATACTAGTCCATTTGGCACAACCCAAGGGTTAGCTCAGTCATATTTACTTGTTCAGAGTATTGCATAATACAGAAAGAATATGGCAAACACACTGTCCCAGTGTCATATATAATTACTACTTACCTATGAGACTGCACAACTTAAGTAGAACATAAAATTTATCAGTGATAAGTGACTTCACCTTCCATGGTTATCATGCTCCAAGACATTAAAGATAGCCCTGTTCAGTGGCCAGCGGGTGCTAGCATCAGTAAAGTATATTATTCCTTTGTCATCAATTGTAAGATCATTAGGAAACACAAGCTTTTTCTCATTGATGTATTCTGTGTATGGCAACAGTGGTGTTACTGCTCCTGAGAATGAAAAATTATTAGTCAAATATATTAGACCACAGTAACCTTTTATAAAGATCTTATCACATCTGTAATGATTATTTTTTTAACTGAATTTTCTAATATGTCCAAATCTTTCACAGGTACAGAAAAATATGTACACTTACATTTCTTCAAAATCATGTCCATTTAAACAAACTCACCTTAGAGGTCTTGCACATGTACATCTTATTTTTATGCATTCTCAAATAACATTTATAATTTTTTACATTTGCTCTAATTTTCATCCATTTCTAAAAACACAGTGTTCTTTTGTTTTTTACTGTCTAAATATTAGATTATTTATGTATATAAAAAAAACTGGTGAAATATTAAAAAAATATTTACATAGAACAGCAGACTACTTACCAGTTCTTACATTAACATGCATCAATCCATAATAAGCATCAAGAACGTAAAGATTTCTATTTTTATCAAACCTCATCCCAAGTGGTCGGCCACATATTTCCTCTTCCCAAGGTCCTTCTGTTGAAAATTAAATAATTAAATGCACACACACATATATATCCTCCAATACTCTTTTAATTTATCATTTTTGTTTCTGTCATGTAACATTTTAAAAGAAGCTGGTAAGATTTTTACATTAATTCTACAAGGCTTCTGCCCATAATTTTCATTTATTAAGGGAGGTCAACACATACATTCCTTTTGTGAAAATATATCTATTTTCAAATTTTGCAAGAAACCAACTGAAGAATTTCAGAGAATTATCACTTTTTTGTACAGATTTGTTCAATACTATCAATTTTGAATGACTTTCAGCTATTTCAAATCAACAACGAAAAATAATGAAACTATATTTTCAAAATATTCCCATAACTTTTGTGGATAATATTTACTGAAACAAGATAGACTTATAATGTTACAGAAAACTAACTTTTCAAATGTATCCTCTAATGCTAACAAAGTCAGACAACATGCTCAAATGTTTATTAAGCCTAGTCAACACTTCCCAAAAGTTTTGTTAATAGGACCTCCATATCTTTAATTTCTTTACTAGGTGTCATTTTATCTAAGCAGTATTAAATCAGGCTTTCATGTACATTTTCAAAGGAAATTCAGTCGTCAAATGGTTAGAATTCAATTTTGGTTTCAATCTTTTAGTTAAATTCACAGAATCTGACCACTCACAGAGCAAAAATTAGTTCATTGGCAATTATTATAAGTGCATGGTGAAAACAATACCCATGATAATTGATTTCATTAAATGGTACTTTAGACAACCTTTTGATGATGATAAAAAAATTACTGTATCATCTAAAGAACAAGTATTTAAATATAATTGAAAAAACTAGTGCAACTCATAACATTTCATTAGTACATAATTACATCATAAAAGATTTACAAAACTGTCATAATTATAACATTTAGGCTCTCACTACTATGTATATAAAACCAGAATAATAATTTTGAGATTTATCAAATACACCAAAAAGTCTAAGCTGTCAAACAATTAATTTTTTTTTAAATCTTATCAATTTCTCATTTTTACATGAAAAAATAGTTTGAACATTTTATTCACATTTACTACATAAAAAAATATATAAAAAGAAAGTCTCATGAGAACATGTCCTTTTTAATACAAGTGTATCACTTCTGTTAACCGAATCTTCAGAAAAAAAAGTTGAAATACCACAGTCTCCTCCAATACGTGCTATCTTCTCAATCTGTTTTCCAGTTATACGAACAATATTTCCATCTGCAGTTCCAGTATACAAGACATCTATACATAAAACAGCAACAAACAAATATCACTGAACTCTTCCAGTGTATAATTCACACATGTAAAAACAGCAATAAGAAGCGTTGTACATCAATAAATCAGTATATGTGGCATCTCCGCATAAAACATCAACAAGTGTCATACATCAATGAATCAGTATAAGACGTCTTCACAAGAAACATCAAAAAGTGTCATACATTAATGAATCAGTATAAGACATCTTGATATGAAACATCAAAAAATTTTGTACATCAATGAATCAGTATAAGACATCTTGATATGAAACAAAAAAAAAATCAGTATAAGACGTCTTCACATGAAACATCAAAAAGTGTTGTACATCAATGAATCAGTATAGGATATCTTGTTATGAAACAAAAAAAATCAGTATAAGACGTCTTCATATGAAACACCAAAGAGTGTTGTACATCAATGAATCAATATAAGACATCTTGATATGAAACATCAAAAATGTACATCAATGAATCAGTATAAGACATCTTCACATGAAACATCAAAGTGTCATACATCAACGAATCAGTACATATGACATGTTCATATGAAACATTGCTAAGAAGTATCATAGATTAATAAATCAGTAAATGAGATGTCATCATACAAAACATCAACAAGAAATGTCATATATTGTGAACCATTCCAGTGAACAAGACAGCTATACATAAAACATCTAGTACCAAACAAGAGTTATACAAGATGAAACATCATCAAAAAGCATCATACATCAATAAACAGTTCCAGCATGTAAGACATAGATTCAGACAAATACATAAACACTAAAAAGATACATCATACATCAATGAATACTTATAGCATACAATAATGCGTCAATCTTCTTTCTATAATGGACATAGTGTGTATATATCTATCTATATATGTACGTGTCCAAAATCATAAATACAATTTGGCACCACAAACAAAAATCCATATAAAAATTTCCTATTTTGTGTATTCAAGATTCAGACAATTATATAAAAACTGTGGTGTGTGCAATAACCATTTCTTTATAACAGAACACAATTTTAAATAAAAGTACTCTCCTCACAACAAGAACATGACTTTCACTAGGACTGTACATGAGGGTTTGAATATATCTTTATTGACATAATTTGTATATGTAGTACTAAAAAATAGTTCTTAAAAAAGTTATTTTTTTCAATAAAGGGTACCACTTTTAATACATATATTAAAACATTACAGTTTATATCAGCACAATCTGAACACTTTTCCCATGCAGTACCTTCCAGTAAAATCTTCTTTTGGAAAAATATCCATTTTTTCTAACTTTTGTTCAATGAGATATGAATACTATGATTAGTAATTACTAGCACAAAATGCCACCTATTTGGTGGCGTTTCTGCTAGTTTATAAAACACTACTAATAGGGATAACATTTAAAAGAACTACTCAACTACATGAGACATGTATACGTAAAAGAGAAATAAGAAGTATCATAAACCAATGAACAGTTGAAGAGCATATGACATCTGTACATACAATAGCAACAAAAAATATTACATATGTAAAACAAAAACATGAAGTATGATATATCAGTGAACTTTTCAAGTGAACAGGACATTAATATATAAAATAACAAGTACCACATCAAAGGAAATGTTTTCAGTCTACAAAAAATACAAATCTATTAACAAAGTCAATGGCACCCTGACAGCTGACAAGTACAAGCACATTCTGATCCTCCATGCCATTCCCATAGGAACATGATTCAACACTAGGGGTAAAGTGATAGCTTGTCAGTAAAGAGGCCAATGGACTATTCACAACCATGGTTTAAGTCTATATAAAGTTCCAATATTACATTCTTGACTGTATGGGGTTATTAAAAAAACTGAAAAAGGCAACCAAAAAACTTGAATAAATTATGGTGAGTAATACAGGACACTTGGAATAATATTGTAATGCTCTGTATAAAGCAAAGGGTTCATATACAAACTATTAGTGCAATGTAATGTATTCACTTTTCTTTTGTATTTTACATGATAATATTTTTTTACCTATAATAATTTCATGATTAGTTGACATAACTCATTGTATGTTAATCATGTAAGTACATTATATATTTTCATATACATAATATTATTACGTCTCCATTCCGTTAGTTAATTTTCCATAAATTCGTTCCGATGAAACTTTAGCGACACAAGTCCTTTCTTAAATAAAACTGGTTTATTCTTTCTGAATATAACATTGCGATACACTTAATTTGAACAGTCGCGCTTTAACAAACGCTATAATTCTCAACGAACATCTCACGTGCTCGACTTCAACAATACTCAGTTCAATTACACACATGCATTCCATCACGTTGTGACCGTCTTATATATACCAGACTACCCCCAATCTAGTAGTCTCCCGACAATTCATGAAGGTTCGAGAAGGACGTGACGTGATACTAGTCACGTGACCTCGCTGACGCAACACTGCTCCCTCCTTAGTATTGTTCAT
>NW_013676728.1:9713-15775 GCF_000517525.1 Limulus polyphemus | reverse complement strand
TCTACTGTTCTATGTTTTAAGAAAAATAAGTTTCAGAGCTTATTTGTAAATAGAAATAATCTATATACATATATAATGTATAATAGTTAAAACGTGACTGTATTTTACAAAATACTAGTCTATAAAACACAACCAAGACAAGTTACTTTGTAAAGACTAAAGGTCAGTTTTATTTTATTGGATATGGTAACACGAGTGCATGATCGCCACATCATTGTAACTTCTGTATTGTTAGCAATGCACAGTTGGAATGTCAATATAATAAATATATATAGATGTATAACGTTATGAGATTTAAGGTATTTAGACTAAAAATTTGTTTTTGTGTTATAATCTGCAGTCATTCTAGAATAATAAAACATAATTTATATTTTTTCCTAACTTTTTATTGAGGTTACGAAGTTGGTCGTATCGAAGCAACACGTACAGAAACACACTAGTGAAAATAACAAATATAGTTTTTTTAAACAAAAAATTTGATAATTGTCTGGAGATTATAAAGATTTTGAATGTGAAATTTGAAAATGTGCTAATGCATTAAAGTATTTTTAATCTTAAAATCAAAATTGCTTTGCATGTTGGATAGTCAACATTCTGAAATAAAAAGGTTTACGAGAAAATCTTTAATTGAAAAAAATTTTAATACTTAATTTATAAACCTGATATTTTGTGTATGAAAACCTTGTAATGTTTACCAATAACCTGCAAAATTTTGTAAAGATGTGCTTACATCATGAAACATCATAGTATAATTACTCTCATGCTTACGAGTTGGGTGGATTCGACCCAGTCCATAATGAAAGGGTTAAATGACAAATACAATGAGCTAATCTTTCTGATATTAGCAACAAACTATAAACTGACACTTGAAAAGAAACATCCTCATACCAAAAACTTTACTGTCTACCACAGTATCAAAACATTACAGCCTGAAGAGTGTATAAATAATAAAACTGTATTAAAGTTTTTACCCGTCCTTCTCCTGTGCTGATGATGACATCAATGGCATAAACTTCATGAAATTCAAACTCACACTTTTCATGTTCTTTCCTGAAACAAAGCCAGTGTAGTAAGTTAATTCAAACTTGAAAAAAATAAAATAAATAAACCAATTTATTTTAAACTACCAAAATTTATTATAACTGTTTGTTTGTTAGTTAAGCACAATGGGCTACCTAAAAATTCTTTGGTTACTAGTCTATGCTCTATGGGTAAATACTTTGATAATTAAGAATCAGCTGAAAAACGTCATTCATACGGTATACCCACAGATAGAGCTGAGACGTGTTTTCAAACCTAATTGTCACCTCAGTTCTTTCCTTAAATTCAAAGACCAAATTGTAACTTTACAAAATCTTTTGTTGTTTATAAACTCACTTGTCCCAGCTGTTTAGAGGGTTTTATTGTTTCCATTAAAAAGAAAATTATTAACATGTAGGAAAGAACGTATTAACCAGTTAATTATATTGACGACAAAAACTTTTACATTTGCTGTTATGTTACACTCATATTAAAGTTTTTCTTCTTTACCCATTTAAGCCGTCTCCAAGCATTATTAGTCTCAAAGTGGGTTCCTCGTCACTGAATAATTATAATATACTTGTATGTGCTCTGGGTAAATATGATATTATCATCCATTCTAAGTTGTTTAAGATCCTACAAGTAATAGAGTTTCCTGATATATAAACTGAGGCCCAAAACTAATGTTCTCGGTTCTTCTAGTACTTTAATGCTAAAGCTACAAAGATGTAGTAGAAACTGCTTGATGGTATATTAAAGAAGTCCACGATACAATAAAAGAAGTCCACGATACAATAAAAGAAGTCCACGATACAATAAAAGAAGTCTATAATACAATAAAAGAAGTCCACGATACAATAAAAGCTACTTTTTAATCATAGTACAATCAAGAGTGTAGCAATTACTACAGTAAATGCATATCAAACATGTCACTCTTTGCTTTCCAAGGTTAACTGTGTACCTTCTAAACTGCTGTTATGTTCAGTGTTTGAATAGCTCTATAAAACAGTGGTGGTGGAGATAAAGTAAGATTTGAGTAAAGAGTACGAATTTTTGATTAACTGATTTAGTCATATCATTAGACACACCATCCAAATCACCAAGTGACAAAATACAGAAAAAAGCACCCACTTTACCTTAAGTGATTAAACAATATTGAAAAATTGAAACTGATAGATGGAAGACACTTCCACTGTTAAAACATGACAATTCTAGAACTTACAAAAACACACACATAATAAATCCAAATTCTACAAATTATATATTTCTATGTTTATGTTCCATTTTATGCATAAAATCAAGCAGTAGACTAATAAAACATAAAAAGAAGCTTTATGATAAGCATTACTTAGGCAAGTTAGGTAATTTTCATTTTTAATGTTTTTAAAAATTGATACAGTGAGATTGTTAAAATAACTGGGCAATTTTTGACTCAGGTTTTACTACATGGTAAATATCACTTGACTTAGATTTGGCTCTCCACATACCATGCACTAGAAGCAGTAAGTAATGTAAAATATTCATGAAATAAACATCTCCTTAAGATCACTATATAACAATTACAGTGACAACAACTCCAACAGAAGGTTATGAAGAAATAGAAATTTCTATAAAAAATTATAGTTGACAAGAAAATAGTTGTTGCTCACCTCTGTGCTTCTGTGGGGTTTTGAATTATAGATTTTTCACCATCAATCTGAAATTGTTTCAGTTGGTGTGATGGCATGCCTACAACAGTAATGCATAAAATTAAGGAAGTCTGATGTGCAACAAGTTGTTTTTCCTTCAAATTTATTTAAAGAATAACCTACAGATGTGTAAAACTTTGTTATTTCATGACCACTTGTAATCACTCAAGTAACTGATAAGAGAATCCACTTATGTTTCTATTAACTGTTTTTTCAGTCTTGTTACAGATATCAAACAAACAAGTAACACAGTGTTTTCATAATAAAGTCAAATTATATTTACAGTTTCCAAAATTGTCTGAATTTTTAGTAGATTTGACCTGCTCATTCATATGAGCTTTTACCAGCAATATTTACAATTATTAAAGTTGATATTACTGGAATAACCTGGAACTTGTACAAGAATCATAAATAAAAATCAAACATATAATTCAAGTCCTTTCAACCTAACCCTAACTCTCTACAATACAAGTACTAATAACTTCAGTTCATGACTCACCTTCAATAGGCTTACCTAACCCTAACTCTCTACAATTACAAGTACTAATAACTTCAGTTCATGACTCACCTTCAATAGGCTTACCTAACCCTAACTCTCTACAATTACAAGTACTAATAACTTCAGTTCATGACTCACCTTCAATAGGCTTACAGTTGAAAGATTCTGCAACCTTCTGTATTGCATCTGCAACAGCAATATTCTGAAAAGCAGAACATTATGTGCTAAAATTAAAAAGGACACATTAACACTGTCTTCCCTACACGTCCTGCAAACTTCCCATTTCCCTTTATCAAATGAACAATTAATTCCAAAATGTTCATAATGGGTTTTACTCATTGAACTGTTAATGATAAAACTGGATTTGATATATAAAGATGGTAGGCATGAAAAATTTGTTGGTAGCTAAACCCGTCACCTGTAAATTATACCAATAACAAAACTCTGTAGTTAAAAATAATAATATACATTGTTGAACAAGGGTGGCCTCATTGTTAGCCTTCATTTTTTTAGTTAAGAACTACTGTATGATTTGAAGAACAAACAGAGAATAATGAAAAACCAAAGTGTTATAATAAACAACAACTATTTCATCCCAAACTAAAATAATATTAGTCGAACATCAATCACACAGACGAAGAAACTTTATTTAAGTTGTCACACTCAAATGGAAGTCATCTGATTATACTTACATCTCCTCCTGGTTTCACCATTCGAAGAGCGGTTTCGGCTGCAAAATATGCAGCACGTATAACATCTGCTTTCCTACCTGTCACTTTATTCTCCTGTCAAACAAGTTAAATTTATCAAGACAAAAATGATAGATTTACTTAGCTATAATTCTTACATGTATCAATTCACAAAAATAATTTTCTTACTTTTCTCTCCTTTCTGGCAAGTGCAAATAAAAACCTACATTTCGAACCATGCTTTTTTTTAGAAAACCATTATTTTCAAGTTTATTTGAAGCATCTTTCATTTTTAATAGCTCTTTATATATCAGCAAATAAATTTGACCAAATTTCTGGTGCAAAGGGGCTTAACTTAGGTGAAAAATTATTTTACTACTCTTTATTTTACACAATCTAGTCTACCTTGTCACTACAACAGAAAACGTGAATAATTCTTCTTCTTTGCTCATAAACTTTAGGTGATATCATGAATATCTCAGCCTCAAAAATTTTACCTAACATGACAAAAAAATTCAAGTTCATCTTTCAATTCTGAGGAGCGGGCAAGTTGAAATGACATCTGGATATCGGTTTAAACCTTGTAAGTCAACATGAACGAAGGACAATCATTGTAATCCTGGATAACTTGACATGGCTGAGAATGTTAGTGTAAGCCTAGATAAGTCAACATGAGCAATGGACATCAGTGTAAGCCTGGACAAGTCAGTATGTCTGACAAATGTTTATATAAACCTGAATACGTCAATATGACTGATTGATGTTGGTGTAAGCCTAGATAAGTTGATATAATTGATGGATGTTGGTGTAAACCTAAGTAAATGAATATAACTGATGGATGTTAGTGTAAACTTTGATGATCGTAGCCATTGAAGCTATATAAACTAAATCTACTGATCAGAGAAAAACAAAACTGAGAGCTGGATATTCTGTATTCATCTTTATATTTTTTGCATTGAAATGTTTGAAAAAATTAAAAATACAAACTTCTTACCTTACAAGTGCCAACTACTAGTGTGTGTGCAACAACAGCGATAAAGCCATCAATGTGAGCTCCGAGATCTCTGAAATAGACAAGCTTGTGATGTATAGTAGTGTTAGTAATAGAAAGGAAATATACTGAAAAATATCAATTTTTTATTTAATGTTAACAACACAAAACCAAAATTATCTTAACTTAAAACATATCTAAAAAAGTATCCTCCATAAGTTGTAGAACACTTTTAACCAAGTCTTCAAAGTATAAACTTTTCTGTTTTGTGTATAATAGCTGAGAAATGAGGTACAGTAAAAGCAACACACACACTTTAACCCTAAACTATCTGTTTATCAGGCTATAAGTTTTACACTTCTGACAAATGCAGCTGAATGTAGAATTTTCTAAAAACATTCTGTGACATTGAATCAAGGGTTTGAAAAACTCTAGAACATAAAACGAAGTTGGTTCTTTTCGTATTTAACATTATATATTAACCCACATACTACTTATCACAGAATACATTAATCACAAGTGCTATTACCTTTTGTTCACACTATTACCATAACTGGTATCACTACCAAGAATGTTCACACACATTTTAAATTTAGGTTAATTTATATTTTATGTTACTCCTACTCGCTTAATATACTTTGATAAACATTTTTCTATAGAAAAATATTCTAAAATTTTATTTATACTTTAGTTAAGTTCCAAAATACTATTACTTCAAGGTTTGGAGTGTGAAGTTTATATTAAAGTTACAGGATTAAAAATTGTTTAAAATTTAAAAACTGAAAATCCATTTGATTTCAAATATACTGAATAAAAATTTAAGTTCCATTAGTAACAATATCTGTAACGGGTCTACAAACCTTTCCCCCTGTTTAAAGCCTACCTTACTACTGACATTTATATAAAAACTCTAGTTACAAATTAATTTAATTAACACGTGTACTTTATACAATGTATCATACTCAACATTCTGAAAAAACAACACAGGGATGTAACACATAGTTAACCTTTCCATTTATAGTTCAACTTTTCAAATTGTTATAAATTCCTAATATAACTGCACAGAAACCTTGCTTGTAACATGGGAAAAATATAAAGCTTACAACAAGAGCTGTATTTGTACATTATTAACTATAACAGTGTATAAGTTTATTCAGCTACAAGTACAAAACTAG